>NC_044002.1:26965690-27081210 GCF_902150065.1 Myripristis murdjan | reverse complement strand
GATAATTATAATGAGAAGAAGAAGGGTGATTACTATAAAAATAAAAATGTAACACACTATTTTATTATTTCATCAAGGGATGTTGCACAGACATTTCCCTAATCCATAGTTTCATATCTGACTCATGGAAAGCTTGTTGTGATGAATGAGCCGCTGTGTTTGTGTTAAGGTGTCTGCTCGGCTATGGAACCGGACAGCAAGAGGAAGAGGAGGCTCCCTGCCTCTGAAAGCTCTCTGTCTGGGGAACATGACAGCCAGACCAAAGCTAAGAGGTGAGATGAGGATCTCTGACTGTCCATGACTGTTCTCCATCTCAGAGCTCAGCAGGCAAATCAGCACAGCAGCATTATTCACAGGAAAAGCTCTGTGTGTGTTGTGTTGAAGCCCAGTCCAGCAGGAGAGACCAGACTCCCCTGAACCTGAACCTGGACCTGAACCTGAACCTGGACCTGGACCTGGACCTGAACCTGAACCTGAACCTGAGCCCAGCTGTGTGTCCATGAAGAGTGACCAGTCTATGAAAGAACCTATTCACTTCAAAGATGGACGCCACTCTGCTGATAAAAGGTAATTTAAAAAAGAAAAAGGTGATGAAGAGCAGATGGAGTTGTTAGTATCATCTTCACAGTCCTTAGATCAGGACACAGAGACCTTCAGTGTGTTCCTCATGTTTCTGTCTTGGTGTAGGCCGTGCAATATCTGCTGCAGTGAATGGATAATGTGTGTGTTCACATTAGATTTTACACAGAATGTTGTTTCTGAAAATAAGTTATTATTTTCTTAGTATGTAACTAAGAAAGTAAAGCAGATCCCTTCAGTGTGTTCATGATGTTTCTATCAGGATCCAGCAGGAGAGACCAGACTCCCCTGGACCTGGACCTGAGCCCAGCTGTGTGTCCATGAAGAGTGACTGCTCTATGGGTCTTCCTATTGAGTTCAAAGACAGCCGCCTCTTTGAGGATGATGGGTAATTATTTCAAATTTCAAATGATTTCAAATCAAACACACACACACACACACACACACACACACACATACACTGATGTGTGTGTGTGTCCTCCACAGAGTCCAGCAGCAGAGCTCAGAGGTTCCCAGTGCTCAGTCTGCCCAGCAGCATCAAACAGACCTGGCCTCCATATTTAAGGTGTGGAAATGTCCAACAACATACCAACTGAAAAACAGCCATTCTGCTCTGAATCGTCTCCGTGCTGCTCTCTTCACATCTTTCAGGCTGGATTACAGCAACAAGGATTCATTTAATCTGAGATTAGTTCCAGTCAGAGTCAGTGTTGGAAATGAAGGATGTCCCGTTGTCATGGGGACGATAAAAACAGCACCGGGGACACAAATCTACAGTGTCTGGGACAGCAGAGAAACTCACCATCACAAATGAACTGATTCTAAAAGAAGTGAAATGTGTCAGTGTGCCTAATGCTACAAAGTTGCTCACTGGGAAAACAGAGGAACAAGTGATCACATGAAGGTTGAGGACTAAAAGCAGACGGACTCACATGCTGTCAGAAGCCAGGAAGCAGAAAGAGAGAAAGCAGTTTGTCTGTTTCCTCTGACAGGGGAACCAGTTTGCTGTGGCTCGCTAACAAGCAGTGAGCTGCTCATCGTGGCTCCACAGACGTTCAAACTTCTCCTCTTCTTCTGAGAAACAGGTTGGGCTGAAGAAATGCAGCAGGGCGGACAAATTCTGCAAGAGAAAAGAAAACAGAATCATTAGAAAAAAGAGACTTTCTGACTGACAGGACAGTCTGTCTCTGTCTTTGAACAACTCCATCATTTTGCTCAGAAATGCAGACATTTTCAAAGTTAAAGCCCCTCAAGTGTGAATTAAAGTTAAAACCAGATCACAGTTTAAACTGATCAAACACCAGTTTTGGAGGATCAGGATTCAACTTAATCTAGTTTTAGAGTAGAAACTAAACTGAGGTTTAAAGAGAGGTTTAAACTGAACCCGTCTTCATGTTCAAGCCATTTTAAAGGTCGGTGCAAACCGTGATTTAACTGGGTTTAAAAATGAATCCTCGTTGGTGCAGCCCAGCCTCAGGCTCTTTGACCTGCATTTGATTTTGTGTTTTGTGTCCAAAATTTAATTTGGAAGTTTAATTCTTTTATTTTTGTGTTGCAGCTGCTGGAGGAGAACATGGTCACCTTTGTGAAGAACGAGCTGAAAAACATCCAGAGGTCTCTGAGGCCAGATTACCCAGAATGCTTAGAGAGGCAGAGGGAGGATGAGGAGGAAGAGCAGAGGAGGAGCAGGGAGTTTTTTCTGCAGATCACACTGTACTTCCTGAGGAGGATGAAGCAGGAGGAGCTGGCTGAGCGTCTGTGGAGCAGTAAGGGAAAAAAAAAAAATTAAATTTAAAAAAAAAAAAATCTTAGTTTTATTCTTTTTGCTTCATGATTTTTCTTCTTTGGCTGTGCACTCGACATCCAGCTCTCCTAAACTCTGAGAAACTTTTAAATTCTCTTTCTCATTTCCCACAAACTCCCACTTGTTACTGGAAAATGTCAATTACCAGCTGAGTGAAACAGCCAATCAGATCAAAGCAGCTGTGATGCGTCAGGCTGTTGCTTGATGACAGATTATTTCAGCCTCTGAGTTTTCCTCCCGGCCAGCAGGGGGCGGCTCGTCCTCCTCCTGCCTGCCGGTGAAAAGCAGCTTCCTGTTTTCCCGTCTCGTCCCGCCGGCTTCCCGGGGACAGCGGCGGCGCTCCAGCTGAGGCAGCGCTGTGTTGTTTGTTCAACTGTGAACTTTATTCTCCCCAAATCCTGATCGGGACGTGCAGCTCTTCGTTTGTTCCTGCAGTCTGTTGTTTGGTGGCTGCTGCTTTGTGTTGTCGTCCTCTCATGTTTACAGAGGTGTTGTCATGGCAAGGCCTTGACCAATCAAGACGGACAGGCCTTTTATCTCCTCTTAAAAGTTCCTGGAGCAAATCAGCTTCCAGGAACTTTAACCTGGAACCATGTTGTTGCCATAGAAACGATTGCAGAACTTGTAAAATAGTTTTCAGGTCTCGGCACACCTCGCTACGTTCTGACAGTCAAACAGGACCAATAGATACATTTACCACAAAATATTCACATTTCTCATATGTAATACAACATGTTTTTGGTGATGTTTTTGTTTGTTTTTTTCATTCAGAAACTGCCGCTGCAGCGTGCCAACGTGAACTCAGATCTAAGCTGAAGAAGAAGTGTGAGTGTGTGTTTGAGGGGATTGCTAAAGCAGGAAACCCAACACTTCTGAATCAGATCTACACAGAGCTGTACATCACAGAGGGAGGGAGTGGAGAGCTCAATGAGGAACATGAAGTCAGATGGATTGAAACAGCATCCAGGAAACCAAACACACCAGAAACACCAATCAGATGTGAGGACATCTTTAAACCTTCACCTGGAAGAGATGGACCAATCAGAACAGTGATGACAAAGGGAGTGGCTGGCATTGGGAAAACAGTCTTAACACAGAAGTTCACTCTGGACTGGGCTGAACACAAAGCCAACCAGCATGTCCACTTCACATTTCCATTGACTTTCAGAGAGCTGAATCTGCTGAGAGGGAAAAAGTTCAGCTTGGTGGAACTTGTTCATCGCTTCTTCACTGAGACCAAAGAAGCAGGAATCAGCAGGTTTGAGCAGTTCCAGGTTGTGTTGATCTTTGACGGTCTGGATGAGTGTCGACTTCCTCTGGACTTCAACAACAACCAGATCCTGACTGATGTTACAGAGTCCACCTCAGTGGACGTTCTGCTGACAAACCTCATCAAGGGGAACCTGCTTCCCTCTGCTCGCCTCTGGATAACTACACGACCTGCAGCGGCCAATCAGATCCCTCCTGAGTGTGTTGGCATGGTGACAGAGGTGAGAGGCTTCACTGACCCACAGAAGGAGGAATACTTCAGGAAGAGATTCAGAGATGAGGAGCAGGCCAGCAGAATCATCTCCCACATCAAGACGTCACAAAGCCTCCACATCATGTGCCACATCCCAGTCTTCTGCTGGATCACTGCTACAGTTCTGGAGGACGTTTTGAAAATCAGTGAGGGAGGAGATCTGCCCGAGACCCTGACTGAGATGTACATCCACTTCCTGCTAGTTCAGTCCAAAGTGCAGAACGTCAAGTATCATGGGAGAGCTGAGACAGATCCATTCTGGACTAGAAAAACCAGGGAGATGATCCTGTCTCTGGGAAAACTGGCTTTTGAGCAGCTGGAGAAAGGCAACCTGATCTTCTATGAAGCAGACCTGGCAGAGTGTGGCATTGATATCAGAGCAGCCTCAGTGTACTCAGGAGTGTTCACACAGATCTTTAAAGAGGAGCGTGGGCTGTACCAGGACAAGGTTTTCTGCTTCATCCATCTGAGCCTTCAGGAGTTTCTGGCTGCTCTTTATGTCTTTCTGACTTTCAGCAACTCTGGAGTCAATCTGCTGAAAGAAGAACAATCAACCTCCTCCAAGAAATCAGAACTAAAACTCCTCCAGAGTGCTGTGGACAAGGCCTTACAGAGTCCAAATGGACACTTGGACTTGTTCCTGCGCTTCCTCCTGGGTCTTTCACTGCAAACCAATCAGACTCTCCTACGAGGCCTGATAACACAGACAGGAAGTAGCTCACAGACCAATCAGGAAACAGTCCAGTACATCAAAGACAAGATCAAAGACAGTCCCTCTCCAGAGAGAAGCATCAACCTGTTCCACTGTCTGAATGAGCTGAATGACTATTCTCTAGTGGAGGAGATCCAACAGTACCTTGTATGGGGACGTCTCTCCACAGACAAACTGTCCCCTGCTCAGTGGTCAGCTCTGGTCGTCATCTTACTGTCATCTGAAGAATATCTGGACGTGTTTGACCTGAAGACATACTCTGCTTCAGAGGAGGTTCTTCTGAGGCTGCTGCCAGTGGTCAAAGCCTCCAGGAAATCTGTGTAAGTTCATAGAGAACTGGATATCTTAAATGCAGGACATGGTCTTTATTCCATAATACAAAACGCTAATATTTTAAACATGCTGATCTTCATCACTAATTCCTCCTCAGGCTGAGTGACTGTAATCTGTCAGAGAGAAGCTGTACAGCTCTGGCCTCAGTTCTCAGCTCCCAGTCCTCTAGTCTGAGAGAGCTGGACCTGAGTCACAACCAGCTGCAGGATTCAGGAGTGAAGCGTCTCTGTGCTGGACTGGAGAGTCCACACTGCAGACTGGAGGCTCTCAGGTCAGATTCAGAGAACTCAAGAGCTTTCAAACTGGACTAAATGAAAACACAAAGCCGATCACACATTTGAATATTTGTCTGAATGAACCCAGCTAATTTCAGATTATTGTGCTGCTGAGAAAATCCAAAATGTATGTGTATCAGACTGTGTTGTTGTTGTTGGTGTGTCCATGTGCAGGCTGTCAGCCTGTCTGGTCTCACAGGAAGGCTGTGCTTCTCTGGCCTCAGCTCTGAGCTCCAACCCCTCCCATCTGAGAGAGCTGGACCTGAGCTACAATCATCCAGGAGACTCAGGAGTGAAGCTGCTCTCTGCTGGACTGGAGGATCCAACCTGGAGACTGGAGGATCTCAGGTATGGAGAGACACACAATGGGCTCTAGAGGCCTGAGGAGTAGTTCAAGTTCAAGTTTATTGTCAGTGTCCCCGTAGGGCAATTGGTTTTGCAAGCAAGCAAACAGAAACACACAGGTACATACAAACAAAGTTCGGGGGGGAGGGGGGAGTGTGCCGAAGAAACAGTAGACACTGGGACATAGCCAATAATAAGAAAAATATGCCAAGTACATAGGAAGTTGCCTAGTGTCAAAAACAGATTACACGGAGTAGGAAAAGTGCATAATGTCAGTATGAACATCTTCATCATCACCAACATCACAACAATACCGTCAATAACAACGGCAACACCATCATCATGACATTTGAAAATAAGGATATGAAAAACCATAGTCATCAAAATCAGAGTCAGCAACAGATGAGCCAAGTGAGTAGCCACAGAATATAAGTCAAGTACGACTACTCCCCAGATCCGCATTCAAAAGTGAAATGGCTGTAGGGATGAAGGAGTACTTATATCTGTTACTCTTGACATGGGGAAACCTGAACCGGGATCCAGAAGGCAACAGCTGGAACTCCGAATGTAAAGGGTTGGAGCTGTCAGACCGAATGACCTTGGCCTTTCTAAATATCTGCCTATGAAACAGGTCAGATAATGTACACTGATTCACACCCAGAATCTTATTGCTCATTTTGACAAGTCTGCTAAGAGCATTTTTGGACCTAGTGTTAAGGTTACCAAACCAGCAGAGAAGAGAGAAAGTCAGGACAGATTCGATATATGATTTACAAAAAAGGACCATAAGGGACTTGTCGACCTGAATCTTGGACAGTTTCCTCAGGCAGGACAGACGTTGCTGGCCTTTCTTACACAAAGCATCGGAGTGGCAAGTAAAATTAAGCTTGTTGTCCACAATAGTCCCAAGATATTTATAATTTTCAACGACATCTAATGCCTGTCCCTTGATAATGGTCGTCTGATTAGAGAGAAGCTGTAATCAGCATGTGTTTTCTTCACATGCTTTCCTTCAACTAAACGTGAAGAAAACTAAGGACATGTACATTGATTTTAGACACAAGCCCTCTAATATTAATCAACAATTAAGTATTGTTTCATGTTGAATGGTGGATATGAGTGACGTGCTAAATCCTTCATAGGGAAGGTTATTTCCTGCTCATGTTTCCATCCTCAAAGAGAATCTGCTGCTCTGACTCTGTTTCTTCCTCCAGGATGGACCATGGTGGAGAGCAGAGGTTGAAACCAGGCCTGAGGAAGTGTAAGTGTGGATTTAGTTTGACTCCTGAACACAAAGCAGCAAACATTCAGCTTAAATTCAGTTTAAATGAATGAATGAATTCAGTTTAAAAGAATGAATGAATGAATGAATGGTTTATTTTTGGTTTTGGTTTGTACATCAATCATTGCACACAGTACAACAATCACAATTAACACATAACCCCCCCCCCAAAAAAAAGGAATAGGCTAGAAGCAAAAGCTTATTTTTGTGCCTGTCCTTTCCACCTGATCCACTGCTTCCATTACATTACATATGTACAGCATCTAGCATTCAGCATTGAACAAAAGAATCAACAATAACAATTACAGCTGCTGTGCAGCGATGGGTCGGGTCCGGGCATTTTTAAGCAATTTTAAGCAACAAGCAGAAGAATACGAACTTAAATACAAACTGAACTGATTGACACACCTGGTAAGAAAGGGGCAGGACACAGGCCTGGAGGAGACAGATGATTGGCCAAAACACAACAAAGACATGCAACATGGAGGCGGGGCTAAAGAGACAATGCAGGGCAGGTGTGAGGACAAACAAGCTGACAAGACTATGGAGGAACAATAGGGACAAAATGAACACAGCAGACTAAAATACAATAAACATTATAACTGCTGCCAGGCAAGTTTATGCAAACCACTGTAAAATAAATAAATAAATAAATAAATCATCAAGACAAAAATCTGACAAGGATGTTCTGGCATGGGACTGGACCTTTGTGCAAAGTTTGGTGAATTTTCGCTCGTGGGAATGTTGCATAAGCTGAGGCTTGAACTCACAATCTTTGACACCGAGGCCTGGCCTCTATCTCACTGAGCTAAAACTTCACATACAGCTTCACAAACTGACTGAGCCAATCACTGACCTGCAGGACAGCAGGCAGCCATGCATGGAAAGGCAGATTTTAAACAGCTGTCAAAAATTTAGTTATTAAGACAAAAATCTGAAAATACACATATTACATCTAGACAGCATGGAGATGTTGATCATTTGTTTTTAACAATGATTGATTTGCTCCATAAGTGAAAAACTGATGTTTAAAAATGCCATTTTTGCATTGACTCCAATTGTTCACATGCTAGCAAAATTCAAAATGCTGTCAAAAATTCAGTTTTTTAGATAAAATTCTGAAATTTGCCACACATCACCTTCCATGACTCTAGAATTTTGTCCATTTTTTTCATGAACATTGAAGATTTATTTAATGAGAATTTGCAGGTATATGTTTACAGTACCATTTACTGTCAAACATTTTGATGCCGTGTAGGCTCAATTTTTGATAAATCGAAAAATCTGAGAAACAACCTTTGTGTAGGACAGTC
Source organism: Myripristis murdjan (assembly GCF_902150065.1). Taxonomy (NCBI): domain Eukaryota; kingdom Metazoa; phylum Chordata; class Actinopteri; order Holocentriformes; family Holocentridae; genus Myripristis; species Myripristis murdjan. The sequence goes on along the minus strand of NC_044002.1, from coordinate 27,073,045 downwards.
TGAAGATGCTCTGTATCAATGTTGGTGTCAATTGAGTAAAAATTGTGGGAGGAGATAGGTTTAATACATTTTACAGTTTTTGAAAAAAAAACAGAGTGATGGACTTCATAATTTGCAATAGGTTTGAGTGCACAAAAGTTTCTTCGGTATTGGGGGTACAGTTTGATGAAAGTTGTGAAGTTGTAGCACATATGGTTTATTTGTTATGAATTTTCAAAGTTTTGAATTTTAGAGGCTTGCTATAGCGCCACCATCAGGACTATTGGCTTTAGTTTGCAGCTTAGGTAATCTGGCATGGGACTGGACCTTTGTGCAAAGTTTGGTGATTTTTCACCAATGGGAGGTATGATTTCCTCGGAAGAAGAAGAAAGAAAGAAAGAGAGAAGAAAGAACACCTAGGAATACAATAGTGTCCTGGCAGCACAGGCTGCCCGGACCCTAAAAATACATTTACCATCTCAACTTAGTATTCCTGTATGATCTTATACTTAAGGCATTTTTTAAACTTTGTCAGAGAAGTGAAAGTCTTAAATTCATCATCGAGTCCATTCCATAATTTCACACCCACAACCGAAATACATCTAGACTTCACATTTGTCCTCACTTTCGTACATTCAAAAATACAATGACCTCTTAAATTATAGTTACTCTCTCTTAATTTAAAGAAATCTCTTAATAGTATTTGGAACAATATTATTTTTTACTTTATATATCATCTCTGATATTTTAATATATACAATATCCTGGAATTTTAAGGTTTTAAGTTGAATAAATAAATTATTAGTTGCTTCAAAATATCCTACTTTATTAATTATTGTAATAGCTCTTTTTTGTAATTTTACTAATGTATCTATAATAGTTTTTCCTGCGTTTCTCCATACTTCTGCTACAATATGTCAATTAGGGCATAACCAAAGAACAATATATCATGTACAGGCTTTTTTTGTTTAGTAAGTCCCTTGTTTTGTACAGTATGCCTATAGATTTAGACTCTTTACTTTTAATATACTCAATACGGGGTTTCCAACACAGTTTGCTATCTGATGACACCTAAAAATTTTGCTTCATAAACTTTTTCTATTTCCACACCATTTAAATATAGTTTTGCATTTTCAACCTTTCTATTACTTGAAAAAATCATAAACTTTGTTTTATTCTCATTTAAAGATAATTTATTATAATCAAACAATTTCTTTATCAGTACCAATTCTTTTTCTGTTTCATGTAATAACTCAAATATATTTTTTCCAGAACAAAATAAATTCGTATCATCAGCAAAATTAATACATTTCAACATGTTTGATACCGAAAAAAGGTCATTTATATAAAGTATAAATAACTTTGGTCCCAAGACCGAGCCTTGTGGAACTCTGCATATGACATTCTCAAACTGAGATTCAGTATTTTTTATCGCTACATACTGATATCTATTATATAAATAACTTTGTAACCATTGTTTTGCTATACCCCTTAAGCCATAATTTTCACACTTCCTTAACAGCTTAGCATGATCAATTGTATCAAATGCCTTATTCAAATCAATGAACACACCCACTGCATTTAATTTTTGATCTACAGCGGTTGCTATATTTTCCACAAATTCCATTATTGCCATGGTTGTTGAGCGATTACCCCTAAATCCATATTGATGCTCACTTAATAAATTGTACTTATCAATGAACTCTTCAAGTTTATTTGCAAATAGTTTTTCTAATATTTTAGAAAATTGTGGAAACAGAGATACTGGTCTGTAATTGGACAATAATTCTTTATTGCCACTCTTGTAAATCGGTATTTACTTGGCTATTTTCATCTGATCTGGGAAGATACCAGTTGAAAATGATTTGTTACATATATATGTAAATGGTTTTATAATACAGTGGATGACTTCCTTGATGAGACACATATCAATACCATTGCAATCTATAGATTTTTTGTTTTTAAATTTTCTTACTACTTCTAACACGTCACTATGGCATACTCCACTTAAAAACATTGTATTGCTGTTAGTTAATGTATCAATCTTCATATCTTCAACTATTGGTAGGTCTTTGGCTAGGTCAGTGCCAATATTAACAAAGAAATGGTTGAAAACATTGGCAATCTTCAATTTTAGCATTGGCTTGTTCAATGCTTATTGGGAAGTCCCTATCTTTTTTTTTTTTTTTATTTTGTATGACATTATTGACTACTCTCCAATTACCCCTAATATTATTCCTATATCTCTGCAACACTTGATCATAATAGTCTTTTTTCTGCTTTTTTATTATAGCTGTTAGTCTATTTTTGTAGTTCTTGTATACCTTCTCCTTTTCTTTTGTTGGACTCTTTATAAAGTCCCTATAGAGCTTGTTCGTCTTCTTGCATGTGTTGCTCCCCTGACTCTGGGCACAGAAGAAAGAGGCAGAGAGCACATAGTGTTGTATTTGACCGCTGAGTTTACTCTGCCGTTCCTGCCTCTGTGCGCTATTCCTCTCACTAACAGTCTGATGCGCCACCGTGTGGACTGTTGCGGTACTACACGAATCAGAGAAACCAGTCATTTCCAACAGATACACATAAAGTCAAACGAAATGTAGGGGGTGTCTTTTTGTCTTAACTTTCACACATGTGGTCTTCCTTATTTCTAACCTTGTAAATAACTTTTTAATGATGAATGATGAATGAATTTTTATTTCGAACATGTCTAAAAGAAAAAGAAAGAAAGAAAGAAAGAAAGCTCTTCCCAAAATAACATATTTTGTTTGCAAAAGGCTCTTACCATGACAAAACATTTCAGACATGCAGCAAAAGCACATTTTGTCACCGCCCAATACAACTTACAGTCAGGTGAGTAAATCCAGCTTCTCTCTCACTTCATACTCAACACCAAAATGCAACATACCCTTTTCAGTCTGAGCAGGTTCAACTTTACTTTTTCCTGTGTGTATTGCAGTCATATTTTTTTTTTTTTTGACAATTTACATCGTTACATATTGTAAAGCAAGTAGCAAAAGCCAATATTTCCCTCAAACAACTCAACTTCTGCCCAGATGAGTAGATTCCTTCAGTCAGCTCTACTGTACTGTAACACAGCTGACAGCAGAATACAAAATACAGCTGTCAGTCTGAACAAGGTTCTCCTGTGAGCTGCACATTCAAATGTGAACTTACAGTAAAGAACTGCATCCAAACTCAGAAAGACTTTGAAGTGAAATTTTACTGTGTTGATGGGAAAATTGAAATACTGTAAGTCACATACAGTATTACACAGAAAAACTCAAAGGAGTTGAAAAAAAAAAATACAGAATACAATTTATAGGCCCCTTTTTTGTAGGTGCATACTGATTGATTGGTGATTGGTGATTCATGGAAAGAGTAGTGATGCAGGTGCACTAGTGATTTCATAGTGATGCAGGTCATTTCTAACAGCTGTGAGCAGATGTTTTGCTTTTGACTACCATAGTGAAGTCAATGGAGTCAGGGCCATGTAAATGACACATGTGAGAAGTGTTGTGCAAAAGAGCCTGAAAAATGTGTGAATCCAATGAAAAGGTATGAACACATTTGCAAAAGAAAACTTCTGCTGCTTCATTATACTGGAAAAAAATGATTGAAAAAAACTGTAAAATGTTCCAAGAGATTCATATATGGTATTATTCATGGTATTATGTTCTTGACTCATTTTGACAATTGAACAGACTATTGTGCATGTGATGACTTATACAATGAAATGATGCTGACATGTTTTGCAGAGAACAACCATTAGACTGAGAACCCAACAGTCAGTTTAGATCAACAAGATCTATTCACTTGGAAATTGTGCTAACTGTAGGCTAACTGTACTAAATCATTTGCAAAGATCTTCTGACACATTGAGACATGTACTAAGCCATTTGCAATTTCATGAAATGAAAGAGAAGTTCAAGTATATTTTGAACAATTGCCATGTGGTTTGGAGTTTTGTCCATGTTATTTTGAGAATTTTGAGAATTTCTGTTTCAAGAAATGAGCCAAACCAATGGAGAAAAACTGTAATATAGAGTAACATTGTTTTTAGACAGTAAAAACTGCAGGGGACCAAAACTGCCTTTTGAAAAAGTGGAGGGGACATGTTCCCCCAACCCCCCCAAATTAAATCCATGGAGGCAGGCACAACATTTTTTTTTCTTTATAAAGCAAGATAATATAGGATAAAACATAAAACATAAAATTCAAAGTGCATCGTCAAAATAGCTGAAAATAAATTACTGAAACAATGGGGGGAAATAAAAAAATATTTACCATAAAACATAAAATTTTTCATTTCCATATAACAGCTCTGGCATCATGAACGTGTCAAATGATTGACTTGAAACTGTTAATAAAGCAACAGATAATAAAGACAACAGGTGTGTTAGATAAGAATCTGCTGGTGTTTTGTGTCTTGTTCTCTCCATCAGATTCCTGTGAACTCAAACTGGACACAAACACAGCAAACAGACACCTCATCCTGTCTGAGGACAACAGGAAGGTGGCAGCAGTGAGACAGAAGCAGCCATATCCTGATCACCCAGAGAGGTTTGACTACTGGAAACAGGTCGTGTGTAGAGATGGTCTGACTGGTCGCTGTTACTGGGAGGTCGAGTGGGAAGGAGGGGTTAATATTGCAGTGACTTACAGAGGAATCAGCAGGAGAGGACGCGATCATGACAGCAGTTTTGGAGAGAACAGAAACTCCTGGTGTCTGCACTGCTCTGATGGAATTTTCTCTGTCTGTAACAATGGCTACTGGACAAACATCCCTGTCCCCCCCTCCTCTAACAGAGTGGCAGTGTATCTGGACTGGCCTGCTGGCTCTCTGTCCTTCTACAGCGTCTCCTCTGACACACTGATCCACCTCCACACCTTCACCTCCACATTCTCTCAGCCTCTGTACCCGGCCTTTGGGGTTTGGTCACATGGTTCCTCAGTGTCTCTGTGTCAGATGGAGTGAGAGTCTCCTCCTGTGTGGAGAAACGCTTCTAACATCACACAAGTACAAGAGCATGGACATTTTTCTTTCATTCTTTCTCTTTTGCTTCTTTTTGTCTGTTGTTGCTGTTGCTAAGGTGTATTCATCTGATTTTCTGTCTTTGATGATTTGACAGTGTAACCAGTACACACCACTGATTAGCTAAATGTAAGGAATAATAATAAAAATAAAAGCAACTGTAAGAATTTGGACCAGTCTCAGAAAACCTAGGAACGTCAGGAACCTGAGTTGGATTACTATAATGAAATAGAGACAGAGGACATGGGTGTGGATTTCGAATGTATAATTACCATAAACCATCTGAATTCAAGGTACAATGTAGCAATTACAATTCACCAAAACAATAAACCCTGTGTGCACAGTAAAGAAAATAATAAAGACTCAGGGAATTGTTAAATGTCTTTGTAAGAGTCACAGTTCTCACTCCCACTCCACTTTAGGAGCGTATGAAGAAAGGTATGTATGCTGTCTCCAGAGCTATGTGTATGTGTGTGTACAGCTCAGTCCTACCACGCCTGATGTTGGTGTGGAATATGTGAGCATTCTTCAGTTCACAGCCTTCCCACTGCAAGCAACAAGTTCTGCATCTTGTGGGCTGGGCTCGCCATCCAGTACTGGATCAAAATCTGAATCTCTGAAGTCTTGGTCCGTTGCAAGATGACCTCACTCAGCACGATGAATCAGAATGTGCACGGGAAGTGGCGTCAAGTCTCACTGCACACACTTGGACACTCCGCGTTTTCTCTTTTTTTTTTTTGTAATGTAAAATCAATTTTTCCACTGTTTTCACTTAGTTTTTTACCACTTCAATAATGCAGCTATGTTTCATGAGAAGTACTGTATATTTGGTCTGTTGTGGTACTGACTTTTTCTTGGGAATTTGACTACTGTATAACTTTTAATTAGGCTATTGACTAGATGTGAAGAACACGTACATGACTGTTAGGATGGCCGTGTAGCGGTTGGACAATGGACACATGAGGCTTGAGACAGAGGTCAGGTGCAGACCAACCAGGTGTTTATTTCACCCCAAAAAAAAGACACAAAATAAGAAAAAGGAAGACATTCTCCCACAGAACTGTGGACCACGGGCAGCATGTGGTCCTGGCAGCAACAGTGTTTGATTGAAACAGGCAGCCTTATATACCCTGCCACTGACAATGAGCTGAGCCCTGACCACAGCACAGGGAGATCTCACCCTCACCCAACATTTCACTATCTACAAACAAACAACAGACACATTAAAATACAGCTACATCAACAAAATCAAATAATCTGAATGATCTGTGCTGTGCTGCGCTACACCTTACACTAGATCAACTCCAAAAGTAAAGAATTAATCAAACTCCATACACCCCTACACTAATCATGATGTGGTCTCTCCTGGAACCTTTAAACTGGTGCTCAGACCTTGGGGACTCTTGGCCTGAACACCCTACAGAGGAGAACAAAGGTACGTGAATGCACAATGAAACAATCACACACACACAAAGAGCACATGGCATTACTCCACACTAAATGCATGTTTCTTTGTTTTACAGGTTGGCCTTCAATCAATGACCAAAAATCTAAACACCATAACAAACAGAAATTCAATAAAATAATTCAATGCTTGGTGTTTGTGTCGTATTTCATTTACCACTCCAGAAAATGTACTATAGAACAGACAAACTAAGTAATGAAGAGGGCCTTCATTACAATGAAGGCCCCATGGAAGTATGTTGTTGGATTTGCCTCTACAGGTGTGTGTGTGACAGCTCAGTATAAAATGAGCTTGAAAAAGTGTAACAGGTCAGTATTCAGGCAGTGTCAGCTTAAGTCTCTAGGCTTAGTTTTGCAGCATCAGAAATGTGTGTAATCATATCTGCTAATAAATAAATAAATGAAGAAAGAAAGAAATGCAACATGAATAAATGGATAAATGAAACAATGAATGATAAATAGATGTGATGAGTGGCTGTTGTTGGATCAAAAGCTGAAATAATAAATATCCAGCTGAGTTAAAGTCTCTCCAGGCCAGTAGAGCGCTGACAGTGTCGGCACGCCCTCTGGTGGATTTTTCTGGCCACTGCATGTGTGCAGGTTGGCCGGCTGGCTGTGGTTTTATAACAATAATTAGAATCCACACATTCAGTTAGAGTCTCTGATCGTGTTTATATTTTAGATGATATCAATTCTGGAGGTGCAGCTGTTGAGGGAAGTGACCTGTTTGTATTCAATGCAGTTCTTATGAGTTTAATATGTTTTAATATGTGTTAATATATATATATATATATACATTTAATTTGTTGTTTTATTGTTTTGTTTTGCCGATTTGCGGTGTGAGATATTCCATGTATTGTTTAGAATCAGTAAACTGGACACTGATAGTTGTCTTTTATAGGTTTCTGCTTACATTGAGGGAAGTCAGAGGGTTGATGAATTAGTGACAGAGGTAATATCAGGACTACACAAATCTATAAATTTAAAATCAGAATGTGCTTTTAAGGTCTGCAGATCTGAATATGAATAATTTTCAACATGAATGTCTGGCATGGAGAACAATTTTAACAATATCTCACAATGTTTAACCCTATAATGCCATTTGTATCATATATGATACACATTTTAAATTCTGTTTTTCGTTTTCAGTTTTATCAATACTTGACCAAAATACTGTTGTATACCTTTGAACACTTCCCCTGTTCACCCTGGACCATACCATTGGCACTTCAAGTACATATCATATATCATACACCAGAAAGGTCGTGTAACAACATATTTTTTGTTAATATATATTTTGTTATAGGACTAAATAAAGGGTTCAGTTTAAAAAAAAATGGAATTTTCTGCCAATTCTTTCATAGTTCAGGCTTTATAGAGTTAACAAGCGTCAGTTTTGTGATTTTGATCTCAAGACATTTGATTGGTGAAATATACACATGTGGGACCAGCTGGCCTTCAGGGCTTTCTGAAGATGGTTGCTTTCTGCAGAATTATAATCCAATTATAACCCACCCATTTAGAAAAGGATCTGGCAGCTGGACACTGCTGAGATGCTGTGTCTTTAATGTAAAGGTTGAAGGTACTGAGAGGTTTCATGAATCAGTGAAGGAGGCGTTAAATCAGGACTGCTCTGATCTAAAAATGTATATGAGTAACGTAAAAATAAAAATATTCATTTGCATCAAATGAAGAGACAGCAGCAGGAGAGATGGGATAAGGAGACAAAGTGGAGGTGTTTTGACTATCTTCACCAACAGTGAGACCTGCTGACCTCTGGGAAGATGCTGGAAGGAGGAGGGTGTAGCCTGGAGGTTCAGGTTAGTTAGCTCAAACCAAATGAAATCAGGTGAGGACAACGTGAAGAAGAAGGAATATGAGAAGCTGGAGAAGAACCAGGGAGTGGAAGAGGAGCTGGAGAAGATGTGGGAAGTGAAGGCCAAAGAGTCCCGGTGGTGATGGGAGCACTCGGGACTCCAACAGAGTCCAAGAACAACAAGTGAGATCTGAGTCCAGGAGAGTGCAGAGTTCAGAACAGCTGAGATCCTGAAGAAGCTCAAAGTCCCAGGTCTCTGGTGGAGACTGAGACTGAGGAGGACACACATCACACCCAGGGACATTTTACATCTGTCCACTGGAGTGTCCTCTATGGACACACTGCCTGTAGCCCTGAAGGCCCTGCAGTGTTTATTCTGCTGTGTGGCTGTGGGTGTGTCATACAATAAAAAAAAAAAAAAAAAAAAAAAAAGATATGTGACTTTCCAGGCTTAAGGGCTGCTCTTGATCATTTATTAACCAAAAGGGAGATAAGGTGGAACACATACTTTGAGAAATATAATATGTCAACACACATTAATTTGAAAAAAGAGAACCTTCTGAAGAGAAACAATATTGAAATCTTTCTGTAAAATTTGCTATGCTCATTGACTAAGAATTTTCTATATGATATTAATAGTTGAGTCTCATTTTACAAGGTTTACAGATTTCATATCATGATCAAATGATACTTGTGGACTTTGATACTGAAGTTATGAGGAAGTTATTGCACCTTCAGATCTAAAGTGCTCACACTCTCAGGACTGACACAGGAGAACAACACAGCGTCTTTTCTCTCTGTGTTTCCTCTCCAGGTGAAGCTGGAAAGTCTCTTTGATTTGATGTGGATGTGACTGAGCAGGTAAAGAGCCGATCAGGGATCATAAGAAATGTTTGATTAACAGGCTCCTACATTGTGTTTTAGAACTGGAGGACTGGAGAGCAGACTGGGATGACAAGATGGCAGTGACGTCTGTCAAAATGTGCTTTTCATGTTTTGTAGATTGACATTTTTACTAGAATTCCTTGTACCATTGTGTTTTCATTGCTAACATCTGTCTTTAGTCAATAACATTAATATTGTCTAAAGATGTTTACCTGAATTTTTTTCAGTGGCAAACAAAGTGAGCGTTAGTTTGATTTTAATCTCAAAACGTGGTGAAATATGCAGGAGGAACAACATAAGAAATGCTCTTCAGTCAAACATATCTAAGCTGGCTACATAGATATGCTTGACTGAAAACAAATGAATTATAATTCATTACCTTTCACTCAAGCTGTTTTTTCCCCAGTCCATGTGTGAGGAGTCCCAGAGGATTCAAAGTCCTCTGTAGATGAAGCTGCTCAGTGGGTTTGATGTAAAGGGCGGCTGCTCTGAGTGTTACGTCCACTCTGTATATGTGACATGGTGCTGACAGGAAGACAGCACACATCCTGTCATGGAAAGCTTGTTGTCATGAATGAGCCACTGTGTTTGTGTCAAGGTGTCGGCTCGGCTATGAAGAAATTTTGGAGAAGCGAGATGAGGCTCCCTGCCTCTGAAAGCTCTCTGTCTGGGGAATATGACAGCCAGACCAAAGCTAAGAGGTGAGATGAGGATCTCTGACTGTCCATGACTGTTCTCCATCTCAGAGCTCAGCAGGCAAATCAGCACAGCAGCATTATTCACAGGAAAAACTCTGTGTGTGTTTAGATCATATATTATCTATATTTTTTTAATGTTTCTCAAAATAAGTTATTATTTTCTAAGTATGTTAGCGTTACTAAGAAAGTAAAGCAGATCCCTTCAGTGTGTTCATAATGTTTCTATCAGGATCCAGCAGGAGAGACCAGACTCCCCTGGACCTGGACCTGAGCCCAGCTGTGTGTCCATGAAGAGTGATCGCTCTATGCGTCTTCCTATTTGGTTCAGAGGCAGCCACCTCTCTGAGGATGATGGGTAATTATTTCAAATTGATGAGAAATCAGATGTTTTTCTGCCATCAGATTCATGAGATCCAGAATTGGTTTGATCCTTCAGACTCTGTTGACTGAGTTTCCTCTTTCAAAACACCACATCCAAAACCTGTGTGTGTGTGTGTGTGTGTGTGTGTGTGTGTGTGTGTGTGTGTCCTCCACAGAGTCCAGCAGCAGAGCTCAGAGGTTCCCAGTGCTCAGTCTGCCCAGCAGCATCAAACAGACCTGGCCTCCATATTTAAGGTGTGGAAATGTCCAACAACATAGCGACTGAAAAACAGCCATTCTGCTCTGAATCGTCTCCGTGCTGCTCTCTTCACATCTTTCAGGCTGGATTACAGCAATAAGGATTCATTTAATCTGAGATTAGTTCCAGTTGGAGTCAGCGTTGGAAATGAAGGATGTCCCGGGATGTCCCGCAAGGATATCCTGGGGACGATAAAAACAGCAGCGGGGACACAAATCTACAGTGTCTGGGACAGCAGAGAAACTCACCATCACAAATGAAATGATTCTAAAAGAAGTGAAATGTGTCAGTGTGCCGACTGGTGATGAAGGCAGAGCGTCACTGGGAGGCTGTGTCCACATGGTTTGTGTCAGTCACTCTGTCTACAGGGATTAAAAGCTGGTGTCTCTCACTGCTTCTACAGCGCTCAGCTTTTCTTCCATCGGCTCGCTGCCACTTGGCTTTGTAAAATATCTGATGTGAGCTGAGCTGCCTGCAGAACTCGCTGCTTTAGACAAGAATGCGCTCACAAGGCTGAATGCAAAATGCTGCCATGTTGGATCTCCAACACGGGCTGTTTGCAGAAATCAGCCGCTTCACAGGGGCAGCTGTGCACCTCCGTCCACGGCCCAGAGGTTCGACTCTGTGATGCAGAGAAGGCAGGAAAAAGTGGCAAAGCAGCAGCAGAAGAAGAGGACTGATGCTGAAAGACAGTGTGTGTGTACATTTCCATCGGCGTCCACCAATCAGAGACAGGCCTGCATTTGCACTGCAGTTTGTGATGCATTTACTGATCCAGCAGTCAGAAATACAGAAAAAAACAGTCACTCAGCCAGTCAGCAAGAGAATATTGAAAACTGACTGTGGCCAAACACCTCGGGTAATTTCATGTTTTTATTCAGATATCAGTGCAGTGAACAACCAGAACTTCCATGTTGGACCAGAGTGTGTCAGTAAAGTGATGAGTTACTGAAATAAAGTTATTAAACCATATGTACTGTGTACAATGAAAAAAAGATCTTTAATTTTAGACAGTGGTTGTTCAGTCTGGGACAGCTGAAGGCAGAATTGGGGACAGCTTCCGGACACTGAGGGAAAAACGTCATTTTGAGCCCTGGGAGTTTAGCAAAGCCCGGTTTAAAAAGAGCAGATCAGATTTCAAAGGAAGCAGAGATTTGCTGTTCAATTAAAAACTGATCCTGATTCAGTTTGTCCAAGTTTACAGATTTCAACTTTACTCATCGGATGACAGTTAAGTGAAGATGCTCACTGGAAAAACAGAGGAACAAGTGATCACATGAAGGTTGAGGACTAAAAGCAGACGGACTCACATGCTGTCAGAAGCCAGGAGGCAGAAAGAGAGAAAGCAGTTTGTCTGTTTCCTCTGACAGGGGAACCAGTTTGCTGTGGCTCACTAACAAGCAGTGAGCTGCTCATCGTGGCTCCACAGACGTTCAAACTTCTCCTCCTCTTCTGAGAAACAGGTTGGGCTGAAGAAATGCAGCAGGGCGGACAAATCCTGCAAGATAAAAGAAAACAGAATCATTAGAGAAAAGAGACTTTCTGACTGACAGGACAGTCTGTCTCTGTCTTTGAACAACTCCATCATTTTGCTCCAAAATGCAGACATTTTCAAAGTTAAAGCCCCTCAAGTGTGAATTAAAGTTAAAACCAGATCACAGTTTAAATTGATCAAACACCAGTTTTGGAGGATCAGGATTAAACTTAATCTAGTTTTAGAGTAGAAACTAAGCTGAGGTTTAAAGAGAGGTTTAAACTGAACCCATCTTCATGTTCAAGCCGTTTAAAAAGTTGGTGCAAACCGTGATTTAACTGGGTTTAAAAATGAATCCTCGTTGGTGCAGCCCAGCCTCAGGCTCTTTGACCTCCATTTGATTTTGTGTTTTGTGTCCAAAATTTAATTTGGAAGTTTAATTCTTTTATTTTTGTGTTCCAGCTGCTGGAGGAGAACATGGTCACCTTTGTGAAGAAGGAGCTGAAAAACCTGCAGAGGTCTCTGAGGCCAGATTACCCAGAATTCTTAGAGAGGCAGAGGGGGGATGAGGAGGAAGAGCAGAGGAGGAGCAGGGAGTTTTTTCTGCAGCTCACAATGCACTTCCTGAGGAGGATGAAGCAGGAGGAGCTGGCTGAGCGTCTGTGGAGCAGTAAGGAAATCTTTTTTTTTTTTTTTTTTTTTTTTTTTTTAAATTTTAATAAAAAAAAGTCTTAGTTTTAGTCTTTGTGCTTCATGATTTTTCTTCTTTGGCTGTGCACTCGACGTCCAGCTCTCCAAAACTCTGAGAAACTTTTAAACTTTCTTTGTCATTTCTGAATGAATGAACAGTTTATTTGGTCAGTCCAAACATTATAACAAGACTCATTTCTTATCACTACAATTACTTCAAACACACAAAAAAATGTAGTAAGGATTCGACCAAAAGGGTAAGGCTGAAGCAGAGCTTTTAGGGAGCCTACCCTTTCACCTAAGGCAGTTTTATACATGGTCATGTGCATTTTTCAAAAGAAGAAAGAAAAGAAAAGAAAAGACAAAGCACTAGAAAACTGCAACAGTACTCAAACTGATGACACTTAAGATATCAGAAAAGCCAATAGGCACATTAAAGTCCCTCCAGACATTAAAGTCAGTGCAGACATTGTTTCTTATATTTCTCTAATGTATACCTTTTGAACATCCTTTTAAACTGGGAAATGTGTGTTCTTTCTTTGATGTTTTCAGGTAGATTATTCCACAACCTCACCCCATTTACCAATATGCACATGCTTTTGAGTGTTGTTCTTGCATTAGATTGCATCAAGTTTCCTCTCCTTCTTAGTTTATACCCACTTTCTCTATCTCTAAACCATCTTTGAACATTTGTTGGGAGTAATTTATTTTTAGTTTTTTATATTATTTGTGTTGTTTTAAATTCAACTACATCCATAAATTTCAATGTCTGTAAATTTAAAAATAAGTCATTTGTGTGTTCGTTATAGCCCACATTGCTAACTATTCGAATTGCTCTTTTTTGCATAGTACATATTGGCTTTAGGGTGGTTTTGTATGTATTACCCCACACTTCAGCGCGGTAGGACAGATAGGGGAAAACTAATAAGCAGTAAAGAGTGTACAAAGTTTTCAGATTTAGTATATGTCTAACTTTACAAAGAATTCCAACACTCTTTGCCAGTTTAGACCGGACATGTTTTACTTGTGGTTTCCAGCTTAAATTGTGGTCCATTATTACTCCCAAAAAGGGATTTTCATAGACTCTTTCTAATTCAGTGTTATCAATCACTACATTAACTGTTGTGTGTACTGGTATTGCGTTTCCCGAAAACTATATATTTAGTTTTCTTAATGTTTAGAGAAAGTTTATTTAAATCGAACCACAATTTCAGCTTGTTTAACTCCACAGAGACCTCCTTCAACAGATGTTGAAGGTTCTCACCCTCACAGAAAACATTAGTATCATCGGCAAAAATTACATACTTGAAAAAATTGGAAGAATTAATAATGTCATTTATATAAAGTATGAACAGTTTGGGTCCTAATATAGAACCTTGCGGAACCCCACAGGTGGTCTCCATCAGCGGTGACCTAATCTCACCAATCTGAACAAACTGTTGTCTGTGTTCTAAGTAACTTTTTATCCAGTTGAGTCCAATTCCTCTGACCCCATACCTTTCCAATTTTTGAATTAAAATATTGTGATTAATGATGTCAAAGGCTTTTTTAAGATCGATAAACACACCGATTGCAAACTTCTTTTTATCAATGCTGGTAGTTAGTTCTTCAGCAAGGTCTAATAAAGCTAATGATGTTGATCGATTATTTCTAAAGCCATACTGACTGTCTGTAAGTAAATCATATTTATCAATAAAACTATCCAATCTAACAGCATATATTTTTTCTAAAATTTTGGAGAGCTGGGGAAGCAGGGAGATTGGTCTATAATTGGTAAAAAGATTATGCTCACCAGCTTTAAAGATGGGAATCACTTTTGCGGTTTTCATTTTATTGGGGGAAAGAACCCAGTCATAATGAGAGATTACAGATATAAACTATAGGGTCTGCTATTTCAATTATTACTTGTTTAATTAATGAAATGTCAATGCCATCACAGTCCATTGAAGTTTTATTTTTAAAATTTCTCACTATGTCAGTTACTTCATTTGTGTCAGTTTCTCTCAAGAAAATAGTTGCCGGGTTTCTTACTCCCAAGAATTGTGTTGCATCTCCCCCTTGTGGCAGAGGTATCTCCTCTGCTAGTTTGGGCCCTATATTTACAAAAAATTTGTTGAAGCCTGCAACCACTGTTCTATGCTTGATGAATTCTTTGTATAAATTATTCTTTTTCTTGCAGGCATTCAGCAGACCCTTTGTAATCCAGGGGTTTTCTGGTCGTTTAGAGGTTTTCCTATGTTGTATTGGACAGTTTTTGTGGTATAATGTCAAGAAATCATGTATGAAGGAATTGTAGGCTGAATCTACATCCTCTTTTCTATAGATGTTTCTCCAATCATGAACTGATAAATCATGTCTAAGTTTGTTTAAAGTTTCCTCTGTTCTTAATCTCCTCTGCACATTTATATTTCTTTTGTCAACACACTTGAGCTCACATTCATAAATAACAAACACTGGCAGATGGTCAGTAATATCATTAATTAATAATCCACTCTCTAGGTTATTTATTAAATTATTAGTAAATATATTGTCTATGACAGTTGCTGATTGAGTAGTGATTCGACTTGGTTTAGTTATACTGGGGTATAAGCCCCTACTATACATTGCATCCATAAATTCATCAATCACTGATAGTCTATTAGGGTTAAGACAATCTATATTGTAATCCCCGCATAAGAATAATACCTTTTGCTCAGTGTTTGGAATCATGGCTTCGAAGGCATCTTTAAACTCTTCAATATTAGAATCCGGAGCTCTATAGACACAGCTTACTATGATGTTCTTCTTCTTTCCCATATCAATTTCGATGGCAATACATTCGCAGATGTTTTCAATTGTGGTCGTCATGCTCTCAACAATCTTGTATTTTAACCTCCGGTCAACAAATATCGTTACTCCCCCTCCCTTTTTGTTTTCTCTATTTACATAATTAAAATTATATCCTTCTAACTCAAAATCAGTCTCTTTCTGTTGACTGGTCCAGGATTCTGAGATTGTAATTCCATTGAATGACATGTCATTGTGCTGTAAGTAGTCTTTGATCTTACGGAAATTTGCATATAGACTCCTGCTATTGAAATGTATTATTGAAATACTATTTTTTAAGTTGAATTTCTCCTTGAACTCGTTTTCGGTGTAATAGCAACAATTACTGGTCACATGATCATAAAAATTACTGTCAGGGTCTTTGTCTGGTTCCAACATATTAAAGAGTTAGCTTAAGTACATACACTCACTTTCAAAGTACACCCCATTACATATCGTGGTTGCATTTGCGGTAGATTTATCCAGTGTAGCTGACCAGTTATATGTCATGGCAAGTCCAAGAAGGTTTCACGTCACCAGTATTCCTCATCCACACACGCGCGCCCGCATTCACTCTCACGTTCATGGCATCTCTCCCCCTCATTCGCACACACTTTTACACATTTACTCTCACATACATACGCTCACCATGTTCGCTTGATCATCAGGCTCTTGTGGTCATCATCAGGTTGGGTTGAGTATGTTCCTCTTTCCTGCTGGCGGTGGTGGAGGTATTCCCAGTCAGTCTTGGTTTTCAGTAGTGTTATCATCACATTAATCAGTGTTGTACATAGGCCTACTTCTTGATCGCTTATCAAGGCCCACCACAAGCAGTCATAAGGCGCATCACCCCACTCATTCATACCACATTCCCAGTCATGCACCTTCATCCATACATCAGCGGACACACTCATACAAACGCACACACTCACTGCACATACGTACGACTTGCATACTTTCATCCATACATCAGCAGTCACACTCATACAAACGCACACTCTTACTGCACATACATACCACTTGCGCACTCTCATCCATACATCAACGCGCACACACATGCGGATGCACACATTCACAGCACCACCAAGCACACCAAAAAATAAAAATAAAAAGGCAGCAAAAGGGTAGTTGAAAAGTAGGTCCAAAATGAATCCAGAAGAAAAGTAGATTGCAGTCGACAGGAAAAATAGCAACAGAAAAAAAAGCATCTTGTTTCCATAAACATCCAAAAAAGTTGATTCTACCCAAAAAGTGGCACCAGAGATCAGAATCTATACAGCTATACGGCACCATATTTCTCCAAGTCTTTGAGATCCTTTATTATCAGTGTCTTCTCCTCCTCCGTGGGAGACGCATTCGTTCGGATCCATACTTTGCAGTCCCTGGTCCACGTAGCCTGGATCTTCTTCTGTTTTCTGAGTGTCCTCGCATGTTTGGCAATGTCCGCGTTTCTTTTGGTTAGATGTTCATTTAAGTACACATGTGTACCTTTCAGCTTCTTTGTCTGTCTCATGAGTTCGACTTTGTGTCTTCTGTTTGCGAATCTCAGGATAATGGTGCGTTCTGTCTGGCCGTTTCGTTTAGGTAGTGTGTGACAGGCGGCAATATTTTCCTTTAGGATCAAAATGCCTTTCTGTTTAAAGTACTGGATCACCTGTTCCTCAAGCGTCTGTTGTTCGGTATCGGACAGCAGGTCTGTATCGCCGTGTCGGGTGACATTCGCGAAGGAGTGGTGTCTGGTTGGCAAGCTGCTGATTAACACATCTTCCTTGCGGGTATATTGCTCTAGTTAGTCGATTCTTTGCTCCAGATTTGCAATTTTCTCATCCTTTAGTGTTATCAGTTGGTTGAGCTTCTTCACTTCCTCTACCAACCCGCTTATTTTGTTTACATTCAGGGCCATTTCGTTGATTTTCCCAGTCAAGGTTTTCAGGGTTTCACTTATCTCATCCATCTCCAAAAGTTTGTTTGTTAGTTGTTTTCTTTCTCTCTCGTCTTCGGTCTTCTACCTTTTAGTTCAGTTTTCTCAAATTGTGCAAGCAATAATTAGTCTCCATGGTTTAAGTCAACCATTTGCAGTTCTGAGGTATCAGAAGTTTTAAAAAAAATGAAGTTTAATTTGAATTCGGAGAGGAGCCGCGAGGCTTCTGCTCCGCACCGTGCTCCGCACCTAATGTTCTTACCCGACAGTTTCACTTTCACAAACTCCCACTCGCTACCGAAAAATGTCAATTACCAGCCGAGTGAAACAGCCAATCAGATCAAAGCAGCTGTGATGCGTCAGGCTGTTGCTTGATGACAGATTATTTCAGCCTCTGAGTTTTCCTCCCAGCCACCAGGGGGCGGCTTGTCCTCCTCCTGCCTGCCGGTGAAAAGCAGCTTCCTGTTCGCTCCGGCTGAGGCAGCACTGTGCTGTTTGTTAAACTGTGAACTTTATTCTCCCCAAATCCTGATCGGGACCTGCAGCTCTTCATTTGTTCCTGCAGTCTGTTGTTTGGCGGCGGCTGCTTTGTGTTGTTGTCCTCTGATAGCTCATGTTTAAGTGTTGTCATGGCAACACCTTGACCAATCAAGACGGACAGCCCTTTTAGCTCCTCCTAAAAGTTCCTGGAGCAGGGCCCAAATCAGCTTCCAGGAACTTTAACCTGGAACCATGTTGTTGCCATAGAAAAGATTGCAGAACTTGTAAAATAGCCTTCAGGTCTCGGCACACCTCGCTACGTTCTTACAGTCGAACAGGACCAATAGATACATTTACCAGGAAATACTCACATTTCTCATATGTAATACAACATCGTTTTGTTGATGTTTTTGTTTGTTTGTTCATTCAGAAACTGCCGCTGCAGCATGCCAAGGTGAACTCAAATCTAAGCTGAAGAAGAAGTGTGAGTGTGTGCTTGAGGGGATTGCTAAAGCAGGAAACCCAACACTTCTGAATCAGATCTACACAGAGCTGTACATCACAGAGGGAGGGAGTGGAGAGCTCAATGAGGAACATGAGGTCAGATGGATTGAAACAGCATCCAGGAAACCAGGCAGACCAGAAACAACAATCAGATGTGAGGACATTTTTAAACCTTTACCTGGAAGAGATGGACTAATCAGGACAGTGATGACAAAGGGAGTGGCTGGCATTGGGAAAACAGTCTTAACACAGAAGTTCACTCTGGACTGGGCTGAACACAAAGCCAACCAGCATGTCCACTTCACATTTCCATTCACTTTCAGAGAGCTGAATCTGCTGAGAGGGAAAAAGTTGAGCTTGGTGGAACTTGTTCATCACTTCTTCACTGAGACCAAAGAAGCAGGAATCAGCAGGTTTGAGCAGTTCCAGGTTGTGTTGATCTTTGACGGTCTGGATGAGTGTCGACTTCCTCTGGACTTCAACAACCAGATCCTGACTGATGTTACAGAGTCCACCTCAGTGGACGTTCTGCTGACAAACCTCATCAAGGGGAATCTGCTTCCCTCTGCTCGCCTCTGGATAACCACACGACCCGCAGCGGCCAATCAGATCCCTCCTGAGTGCGTTGGCATGGTGACAGAGGTGAGAGGCTTCAATGACCCACAGAAGGAGGAATACTTCAGGAAGAGATTCAGAGATGAGGAGCAGTCCAGCAGAATCATCTCCCACATCAAGACGTCACGAAGCCTCCACATCATGTGCCACATCCCAGTCTTCTGCTGGATCACTGCTACAGTTCTGGAGGACGTGTTGAAGACCAGTGAGGGAGGAGACCTGCCCAAGACCCTGACTGAGATGTACATCCACTTCCTGCTGGTTCAGTCCAAAGTGCAGAACGTCAAATATCATGGGAGAGCTGAGACAGATCCACTCTGGACTCCAGAGACCAGGGAGATGATCCTGTCTCTGGGAAAACTGGCTTTTGAGCAGCTGGAGAAAGGCAACCTGATCTTCTATGAAGCAGACCTGGCAGAGTGTGGCATTGATATCAGAGCAGCCTCAGTGTACTCAGGAGTGTTCACACAGATCTTTAAAGAGGAGCGTGGGCTGTACCAGGACAAGGTTTTCTGCTTTGTCCATCTGAGCCTTCAGGAGTTTCTGGCTGCTCTTTATGTCTTTGTGACATTCAGCAACTTTGGAGTCAATCTGCTGTCAGAAGAACAATCAACCTCGAGTTTTTCTGCAGTGTTCAACATATCCAAACTAAAACTATACCTCCTCCAGAGTGCTGTGGACAAGGCCTTACAGAGTCCAAATGGACACCTGGACTTGTTCCTGCGCTTCCTCCTGGGTCTTTCACTGCCGACCAATCAGACTCTCCTACGAGGCCTGATGACACAGAGAGGAAGTAGCTCACAGACCAATCAGGAAACAGTCCAGTACATTAAGGATAAGATCTGGGAAAATTCCTCTCCAGAGAGAAGCATCAACCTGTTCCACTGTCTGAATGAGCTGAATAACCATTCTCTAGTGGAGGAGATCCAACAGTACCTGAGATCAGGACGTCTCTCCACAGACAAACTGTCCCCTGCTCAGTGGTCAGCTCTGGGCTTCATCTTACTGTCATCAGAAGAAGATCTGGATGAGTTTGACCTGAAGAAATACTCTGCTTCAGAGGAGGCTCTTCTGAGGCTGCTGCCGGTGGTCAAAGCCTCCAAGAAATCTGTGTAGGTTCATTTAGAATTGGATATATTTAATACTTTAATTTTGATGAACTATAGGTGAATTTTATTACATGAGAAAAATAAGCTGACATTTTCAAATTTACCTTGTTCTTCACTAATTCCTCCTCAGGCTTAGTGGCTGTAATCTGTCAGAGAGAAGCTGTGCAGCTCTGGCCTCAGTTCTCAGCTCCCAGTCCTCTAGTCTGAGAGAGCTGGACCTGAGTAACAACGACCTGCAGGATTCAGGAGTGATGCATCTCTCTGCTGGACTGGAGAGTCCACACTGCAGACTGGAGGCTCTCAGGTCAGGATCAGAGAACTCAAGAGCTTTCAAAACTGGACTAAATGATAACATAAAGCCGATCACACATTTGAATATTTGTCTGAATGAACCCAGCTAATTTCAGATTGTTCATTGTGCTGATGAAAAAATCCAACATGTATGTGTATCAGACTGTGTTGTTGTTTTTGGTGTGTCCATGTGCAGGCTGTCAGGCTGTCTGCTCACACAGGAAGGCTGTGCTTCTCTGGCCTCAGCTCTGAGCTCCAACCCCTCCCATCTGAGAGAGCTGGACCTGAGCTACAATCATCCAGGAGACTCAGGAGTGAAGCTACTCTCTGCTGGACTGGAGGATCCAACCTGGAGACTGGAGGCTCTCAGGTATGGAGAGACACACACCATGGGCTCTATCTTTCAAACTGCACTACCCGTTGCCACTTCCCGCTACCCGTGAATTACGTATTTAGCAGCTTCCACTATCCCTTAACGGTATCTTGCGGCCACACTACCCGCTATACATTATGCCGACTGCTTTATTTGTGCCTGGAGGTGTGTCCGTGGGCGTGTTTATGAGCTTTCCCTACAGTTGCTGCTCACCAGAGCAGTCACCGGGTTCCCGGCATTCACGCATCCCGGCATTCACGCCATCTGGGACCAGCTGATTGCCAGCTGATCGCGGAGCTGCTCCATGCTGGGAAAGACTGACTTTTTGATCTGACGATCGACAAACTAGCTCTTTTTATCGTACAAACACCAATCAACAACCAAGCAGCCAATCCGATCTGTCCACGCTCCCACCATAAAGCTTACAACCATTGGACCTGCTTACCGGAGGCCGTTCAACAGCAGTAGGCCCAGTCTTTGGGCCTACGCCGGTAAGTCTCGTTCCCGAGCCTAACTTAATGACTGCCACTACAACCTCCATAACCATAGCTCTTCATCTTATCAGGACTCTTTTACTGGCCTTAGCTGTCTCTTTTCCCCAGCAAACCACCAACCAGGCACCACAATGTCGAAAGAGGAGACTTTGCTACTGAAAAAGGCAGAAGAAAAGATAGCTGAGTCGGAGGAACTTCGGAAGAAGGATTCCCTGCTGTCCACTTTCAGGGCCCGGTTGCCAACGTTGTCCAGCTTTATGGAGACCACTCACAATGGAGAGCTGGCTTCGCAGGGGGCTGCCCTCCAGGACACAGTTGCATGGGACCCTTCCTCCTGTCAGCGGCCCTCCTGCTCAACTCCGAACCATGGGACTCCCTGGTCCAAGGTGGTCATCCGCGGTCGGAAGAATGCCTCAAATGGGGCTGTCCCTTTCCCTCCCCCGGGCCTCCCTCTCCCACTCTCCAACCAGTATGCGGTCCTATCTGCGGATGAGAACCTGGCGTTCCCGTCCAATGCCTGTGTTTCCGTGCTTGCACCTAACTCAAGTTCGGACCAGCGTGTGGTGCCTCTGCTGCACACTGTCCCGGCTGTCTCTCCACCGTCAAACACCGCAGCTGCCCTCCCACTCACAGACGCCGCAGCGGTACTCCCACTGACTGACACCGCGGCTTTCCCACCACTTGCGGTTGTCAACACCTTGGCTACCCCCCTCCCGGCGACTGACGGTGCTCCCGGTCCATCCCGCCCTGTGGGCTTGGTGTCTACTGGTTCTCTAGGTCCCTCTCCACCACAGGGTGCCGGAGCGGCCAAGGCTCCCCGCCATGGTTCTCTCAAGACCAGCCATTGCTCCGGTACGCGAAAGAGTCCTCCATCCCGGCCCTCGTCCTCGTCTGCCCGGTGAAAAAGTATCCTGAGGGAGGCGGCGCACAGAGCGAGTCACTCCGGCACGGCACAGCATCATCCAGCCACAGCTAGCTCTGCTGCCCCTCCGCACACTTCACCTGTCCACTCAGGTGAGCAGCGGTGCTCGTCTCCCCGTCCCCTTTTTCCCCCAACCACCTTGATCGTGGGTGACAGTATTACAAAACATATGCGCTTTGTTAATGCCATCACCCACTGCCTGCCAGGAGCCACAGTCCCAACTTTAATAGAGAAACTCCCTGAGCTATTCCAAGCTCTTCCATCCTCTGTAGAGCGTATCGTCCTGCATGTCGGGACAAATGATGTAGTCAGTGGCCAATCAGAACTAATTAAAAAGGACTTCATTAAAATGTTTAATCTTTTAACCAACAGTGATAAGTCAGTTTTTATCAGTGGTCCTCTGCCAACACTTGGCCACGGTGAACTGTTGGCCTGCTGAACGCTTCAGCAGGCTGCATTATTTGAATCTGTGGCTTCAAGCAGCTTGCAGGGCGCATGACTTTGTTTTTATTGATAATTTCAACTTATTTTGGAACCGTCCTTCCTTTTATCAGACTGACGGTCTTCACCCTAGCAAACTAGGCAGCCACATGCTGGCAGTAAACATGCGCCATGTAATTAGGTACATGCCCCCAAATCCCCACAACCCAAAAATAAATGACTTCCTGGCTCCGGCCTCTCGTCTTCCTCTTTGGTAGTAGCTCCACTTACACCTTCTTGTGATAGCTCCCCCTGCTGTTCACCAAAGGAACACTCCGCCCTTAACCCTACAGTGCCCAAGTCACAATATGGCCCCATTGATTGTAATTTCCCCCCGATTACTATTTCAGTTATTATCTCGGTTCGACCCAACTTACCACAGCCACGCAGAAATTATATGCGCGCTCAGAACCTATTACCTCTTAAATGCTCTAGAACTCTTGCAATGCCTAACAAAGTGGGATCCAAATCCATTAAAATGGCGCTGTTGAATGCCCGCTCCATCACATACAAATCGTTAATTTTAAACGATCTGTTTTTTAGTAAGGACCTGGACTTTCTGTTTGTTACTGAGAATTGGCAAAGGGACGAGGAATATGCATCTATGAATGAGTTGTGTCCACCTGAGTGCTCTTTCATTTGTGCCCCAAGGACAGCAGGCCGTGGTGGGGGGATTTTAGTGACTTTTTAGCTTCTATAATTAAATTTGAGATAATTGTAATGCTTGGTGACTTTAACGTGGCTGTAAATGATACTACCAACAACTTTGTTGTAAATTTCTTAAACATCACTGAATCTTTTAATTTCTCTCAGCACGTCAGAGGCCCGACACATGTTAAGGGCAACACTCTGGACCTTGTTTTTAGGCTTGGTTTAGACATTGACAGTGTCTGCTCTGAGGAACTGCTTGTTACTGACCATAGATGTATTCTCTTTAACCTGTCATTTACCACTGATATGTCATCTGGAAGGCGTGTGAAATGCTCACGTTTTTTAAATGGCCTCTCTGCCGAGAAATTTTCCTCCGCTTTTACCAACAGTGGGGTGCAGCCATACAGTGCTGATGTTGATGTCAATACTCAAGTTCATACTTTTAACTCTTATTGCTCTGTCAGTTTGGATGAAATTGCTCCTGTGAAATCCCGCACTGTCCCTGCAGCTAATCCTTCCCCTTGGCTAAATGATGACATTCGTTGTTTCAGACGCAAATGTCGGAGAGTTGAGCGCCTGTGGAAGTCCACCAAGCTCCAGGTTCATCGTCTTTATTTTAAAGAGCTCTTATCTGAATATAATTCCATGGTTAAGGCGGCAAGAGCATTTTACTTCGCTAATTTTATTT
Organism: Myripristis murdjan; assembly: GCF_902150065.1. Taxonomy (NCBI): domain Eukaryota; kingdom Metazoa; phylum Chordata; class Actinopteri; order Holocentriformes; family Holocentridae; genus Myripristis; species Myripristis murdjan. Next base: position 27,049,055 of record NC_044002.1, on the reverse strand, counting down.
CCTCTAACAAGAGAAACCCCAAAGTCGTCTTTGATACCATTAATAATATTGTTGGTGCACAACCTCCTGCTGTACCTGTATTTTCTAATGAAGATTGTAGTAATTTTCTATTGTTTTTTTGTGGACAAGGTTGCTAGTGTTAGGGCGGGTATATCCCCAGCCTCCATCGCCCCTTTCCTTGTCCCACCTAATCGGCAGCCAATTTTAGATTGTTTTTTGCCCATCTCCTTGCAAGATTTAACAGAACTTGTTAGTGTTATGAAGATCTCTTCCAGCCCGCTAGACATTTTGCCTACAACACTGTTGAAAAAGGTCTTCAACTGTGTTGGCTCAAGTCTGCTCTCCATTGTTAACTGCTCACTGGTTTCAGGTTGTGTCCCTTATTGCTTTAAACAAGCGGTTGTTCAGCCCCTTCTCAAAAAACCCAATCTGGACCCTTCCATTTTAAGCAATTACCGGCCTATATCCAAGCTTCCGTTTATTTCAAAGATTTTAGAAAAAGTTGTCGCAAACCAGCTAGTCTCCACCTTGAATAAGCATAACATCTTTGACAAGTTCCAGTCTGGATATCGTCAACTGCATTCCACAGAGACGGCTCTTCTTAGAGTCTCCAATGATATTATGATGGCCTCTGATGCTGGTAAATGTACTATCCTTGTCCTGCTTGATCTCAGTGCGGCTTTTGACACAGTGGATCACTGTATCCTTTTAGACAGACTGAGAAATTGGGTTGGCATCTCAGGGGTTGCTCTAGACTGGTTTGCCTCCTATCTCTCCGATAGACATTTCTCTGTTGCTGTTGGTCCCTATACGTCCGAGTTTGCCTCCCTGTCCTGTGGGGTGCCTCAGGGTTCGGTTCTGGGGCTAATCCTGTTTGCACTTTACATGCTCCCCCTCAGAGATATTATTAGTAGTTTCAAGGATATCTCTTATCATTTGTATGCGGACGACCTCCAGATATATTATTTCTTTAACCCTGACACGATGAATGGTGTCAATGCATTGCATAATTGTCTGTCTGCAATTAGGGATTGGATGGCCTGTAACTTTCTCCAGTTGAATGCTACCAAAACCGAGGTACTGATTGTTGCTCCTGACAGTAATGTTACTAAGGTAGCCAGCTGTATTGGTCCCCTGACCTCAAACATGCGGCCCAACCTAAGAAATCTTGGTGTTACATTTGATCAGGCCATGCACCTCGATGAGCATATTACTAACATTACTCGTCCATGTTTTTTCCATCTTAAAAACATTGCTAAACTTAGATCTATAGTATCTCATTCTGAACTGGAAATGATGACTCATGCCTTCATCTCATCTCGTATAGACTATTGTAATTCTCTGTTCACATGTCTCAATAATGCATCCATTGACCGCCTTCAGTTAGTACAGAACGCCGCCGCCAGGCTGCTGACCCGCTCTAGGAGGTACTGTCACATTACTCCGGTCCTGGCCTCTTTACACTGGCTTCCTGTTATATATATATATATATATATTTATTTATTTATATAGCACCTTTCCAAACCCAGGTTACAAGGTGCTTTCCAATAAAAACAAATCACAAATAAACACACATAAAACAGCAATAGAGTAAATTACTAAAAGATCCCATACAACAATAAAACATAATACAAAATACATAAAACAAGATAAAACAAGGTATTAAAAGATCTCACAGACAATAAAAACATACAAGTTACATTAAAACCACTGCTTAGTAAAACTGTTAGTTTCAGGATCCAGTACAAAGTGCTGGTACTGACTTATAGAGCCCTACATGGTCTGGCACCTGCATATCTGTCTGACTTGCCCCATGCTTATGCCCCTAGTAGGTCCCTGAGGTCTGCAGATCAGGGCCTACTAGCAGTCCTGCGTACTAGGCTTAGAACCAAGGGTGACAGAGCCTTTGAGTCTGTGGGTCCTAGATGGTGGAATGCACTTCCACCGGACCTAAGAGCCGTGACCTCTGTCAACATTTTTAAGAAGCGGCTCAAAACACATCTATTTAGACAGGCTTTCCCATAGGATTACGCCACTGTTGTATTTGTATTTCCTTGTATTGCCTTTGTGTTTCTATTGTTTTTTATTGCATTTTTATTTCCTTAGCATCACCTTTTTATACTGATTATATATATTTATATTTATATTGTTTTATTACCGTCCATTGTATTTTTATTTCTTTGAATTGCATTTGTATATTGTTTTATTAGCTTTGAGCATTTGTATTTTTAACTTGTAAAGCACTTTGTGAGTTCTCTCTGTGAAAAGCGCTATATAAATTTTTTTATTTTTTTTTTACTAGTTGCTATCTTCACCACACATGTTAGGGAAAGCGGATAGTGGGTCCTCAGAACCACCTGCTATCGCATTTGGGCATTTACAAGAGCCCAGGCAGCTTCAATGCATGTCCACTTGGACACATGTGGATGTGCACATGCGGCTCCTCCTCCCAAATAAAAAGCCACCTTGCTTTAGCCTCAGTTGAACCCCTGAGAAAATGGCAGAGATAGCACTAAATCACGACCTTCCTCTCTCCATCACGGGTTTCGCTTTGCGTATTTGGGATTGCGCATCCTGCTCTTAAAGGCACTGGCACCTGGCACACTGACTGGTTTAACTGGCGTAACGCCCAAACCACGCCTATGTATAATGTAACGGGTAGCGCAGGTGTTTTACAGATAATGGCAGGTGTGCAAGATAGCAACGTCTCTTACGCAATGCTGAATCCCCAAATAACGGGTTTAGGGACTCTGACACAAGATAGGGCCCCATGTCTTCTAGAGGCCTGAGGAATATTGTTTCATGTTGAATGGTGGATATGAGTGATGTGCTCTGCTAAATCCTTCATAGGGAAGGTTATTTACTGCCCATGTTTCCATCCTCAAAGAGAATCTGCTGCTCTGACTCTGTTTCTTCCTCCAGGGTGGACCATGGTGGAGAGCAGTGGTTGAAACCAGGCCTGAGGAAGTGTAAGTGTGGATTTAGTTTGATTCCTGAACACAAAGCAGCAAACATTCAGCTGTTTAGATGGTGCAGCTGCAGCTTCTGCTGTTTGTTCTCAGCTGCTTTTAATGTTGAACCAAAAATCATTTAGTTGCTGCTCGAGAACAAACACCGTCTTTATTCCCCGATCCTCATTTGGCTGTTTAGTTTTTATCAGTCGATTTTTATTCATTTGATCACAACTGACGTCCACAAAGTAAAAATGTCCATGCTTGTATCATCCTAACTGAGTGGTATCCATCTCAGTAATGAAATGTCTAACATGTGGAAGTTGTGTGTTTCCAGCGTGGATGTTGTGGGGAAACAGAGGCAGACAACTTCTCTGCTTGACTTGGCCAACTGGCGTGTTGTTTGTTGCAGTGCTAACACATGTTGCTGCTCAGTAACATGGCGCCGTAACACGCACCACAAACTGCTTTTATACTGCCACAAGGAGTTAGCCGTTACTATGGCAATACACTTACCACAGTAACACAGAAAGGCACAAAACAGAACTGATCATGTTGACAGGCCAGTTATAATGAATTATGACCACATTCTATTATGTGTCTGCTGCTAAACTGTAATACTACTACTACTACTACTACTAATAATAATAATAATGATAATGATAACAAAACAACAATAAGAAGTGCCAATAATGCTAATGCTAATAATAGTAATAACAATAATGTCAACAGTTATTATTAAGCATTATTATACGAGAGGGTGTACTTGACTGTTATTATTGTCAGGACAGTGATGCGGACAGCGTTAGCATCACTGAAGTGTATACAACTATTACTAACAAAATAAAATGTATAATCAAAATGTATTTATACTGTGGATATTTCACTCTCAAAATATCAAAGTTTTTTTTCTAGTATTCTCTCCGTTTCAGTGGAAACACATGAGATCTGACGTTAACTAGTTCTTGTCAGCCAACGTGGGCTTATCATGTTTTCTAGACATCGTGATTTCCCAAAACTGAATAAATATCACGCATACGAACACAAAACTCCTTTGCTGCTCAATCATGTTGTAACTGGAATATTCGCTGGAAAAAAAATATTTTTTTTCATTGACTGATATTTATACTACAGCCAACTTACACTACTCACAAAACGTTAGGGATATTTGGCTTACGGGTGAAATTTACGGAAAATGTAAAAAGTTCATGCTACAGTGATATTATATCATGAAAGTAGGGCATTTAAGTAAAAGCATGCACTGGTGATTTCCTCATCTCAAACAATTTCTTGAAAAAAAACCAACAACAGTGGTGGGTATTAGGGCTGGGTATTGTTAAGAACCTCACGATTCGATTCGATTTCGATTCTTTGGGTAACAATTCGATTCGATTTCGATTCGATTCGATATTGATTTAAACACTTCGATATTGATTCTGTAATAAGTCGAAATGCTTAAATAATTTTTGCTGCTGACGTTAACTTGTGACACACCCCCAGCTGAAATAAAACATCTGCCAGTGAGTTTATTAAAAGACAGATGTTTTTATGGCGCCGGCACTGGAAAGCAGTAGCCTATATTTAAATATAACTGTTAATATAAGTTAGTTGTACATAAAAAAAAAAAATCAGCTGTGTTGGTGAGTTGCTTTCATGGCACCTGTTAGATTAAAAATGACTGAGAAGTCGGCAGAAGTATAACTATCAGTCCATGACAAAAATATTTTTTCCAGCGGATATTCTAGTTACAACATGACTGAGCTAGCAGAGCAGTTGGCTGGCTGACAAGGACTAGTTAACGTCAGATCTCATGTATTTCCGCAGAAACGGAGAGAATACCGGCAAAAAACATTGATATTCTGAGAGCGAAATGCTCACAGTATGAATACATCTTGATTATACATTTAATTTTGTTGGTAATAGTTGTATAATTGCATTATTACATGAGAGGGTGTGCCTGGCCGTCATTATTGTCACTTCAGTGATGCGCCCATCAGCATCAAGCACACCCTCTCGTGTAATAATGCTTAAAGGATGTGTGGAGTTGCATCTGTTGGTTTAGCCACAGGTTGCTGCATAACATCAACTTAGCCTAACATCAACTTAGCCTGCGCAGGTTCGCGGTATTATTACACTACCTTAATACTGCCTGGCACAGTTTACACACGACTTGACTCTTGTCTCTTACCTGTGTTCCGGGGTTACATTTAAATCCAAAGTGAGCCCAACGTCAGATTTTAAAGTCACAGGTGCCGACTTAACGCTACAGCTACTTGCTTTCGTGTTGTTGTTGTGTACAGTGCGGCTTCCGTCCGTACAACATGAATCACACGGAGGTGTTGCTCACCGCGCCCCCTACTGGTTAGTTGAATCGATTCAGAGGCTTTTGTGAATCGATATTGAATTGTGAAAAAAGATATTGCAATGTATTGATGAATCGATATTTTTACCCACCCCTAGTGGGTATACCACAACAAAAAATGTCAATGTCTCAATAACTTGTCATGTGCCCTTGAGCATCAATTACAGCTTGACCACGACGTCTCATGCTGTTCACAAGTCGACTTATTGTCTGCTGAGGCATGGCATCCCACTCTTCTTGAAGGGCGGCCCTCAGGACATTGAGGTTCTGGGGTACAGAGCTCCGAGCCTCTACATGGCGACTCAGCTGATCCCATAGGTTTTCTATGGGATTCAGGTCTGAGAAAGTGCAGGCCACTCCATCTGAGGTACCCCAGTCTCCAGCAGCCGTTCCCTAATGATGCGACCTCGATGAGCTGGAGCATTGTCGTCCATGAAGATGAAATTAGGCCTGTGTTGTTCATGCAGGGGTACAATGACTGGATTAATGATGTTATTCAGGTAGTATGGGCTTGTCACAAAGTGTAGGGCAGTTCTGTACTGACCAGACACACCTGCCCACACAGTAACACCACCACCACCAAAGGCTCGTCTGGTGACAACAGTGGCTGATCCATAGGGCTCTCCTTGACGTCTCTAACATCGTTGGCGGCCATCATTTCTGCTCAACATGAATCGGCTTTCATCAGAGAACAGCACTGAGGCCCACTGGTCCCTCGTCCAGCGTAAATGCTGCCTGGCCCATGCAAGACAATGACACCTGTGCCTGGTGGTGTGGTCAGGTACCCTTGCAGGTCGTCTAGCACGCAGACCATGCTGATGTAAACGGTTTCGAATGGTCTGACGTGACACTTGGGTGCCTCTCACCTCCCTTAAATGTGCCTGGAGTTGAGTGGCATTCATCATCCGGTTCCGCAGGGCACTGTTCACAATGAAGCGGTCATCAGTGTGGGATGTGGCCAAAGGACGTCCACTTCTATGCCTTTCTGTGACTCTTCCAGTCTCTCTGTATCTCTGTTGCAACCTGCTGATGACACTCTGTGACACTCTAAGCTCAGTGGCCACTTCCGTCTGAGAACATCCTGTTTGAAGCCTCGCAATGGCGAGGTGCTGCTGATCAATTGTTAGGTGTCGTCTTGGTCTCATGATGTCAAAATGTGAACAGCATGATGAGGAGGACTGTTTAAATACCAATTCTAATTGAACCAGGAAATTTATTGGTCGATTCATGGATCAAACACCTGTTGTGAATTTTGCCGTTAAGCTCCTTGTTAGAGAACAGCAACTTGTGCAAAAGGTACTGAAACACTGAACAGTTGGACATGTGCATTCAAAAGTTTACAGAAGGTCACATTAAGTTCACCTGTAAAGGTTATAATGCATTATAGGTTCATCCTGAAATTTCACCCGAAAGCCGAATATCCCTAACTTTTTGTGAGTAGTGTATATTAACAGTTATATTTAAATACAGCCTACTGCTTTCCACTGTCGGCCACAACAAGCATCTGTCTTTTCATAAACTCACTGGCAGATGTTTTATTTCAGCTGGGGGTGTGTCACTCCAATTTAACGTCAGCTCCGATTAATGTGGCTAAGCAGCAAAAGTAACGACAGTAAGCAGTCACATTAAGGCTGAACAGAGTTATAGAATCACCTTTTCAGGCTGTTATAAGTTTACCTCTGAAATAAGACGACAGTTTTCACAGATGTGTTGATTTATTAAATGTTCATTTCAATGCACAGATGCAAACAAATTAACAAATTAATTAAATCAATCGCCTAGGAAACTCATAAAGACTAAACAAATTAATAACGATTAATAGGCTGATTAATAACTGATAACATCAACACATTAATAACAAGATCAAAGTTACAGCCGCATATCTCCGTGGAAAATCCTACAGGCACTGTCCGTGGTGCTGAATCTGCCTCGGCAGGTACTGTCCGTGGTGCTGAATCCGCCTCAGCGGTCACTGTCCGTGGTGCTGAATCTGCTGAGGCGTTTCATTCTCTTTATTATAGAAATTAAAGCTCCATAAAATTCACGGAGGATGTTGTTCAGCTCTTCTTTCCTTACAGGTGAGAAATCAGCTGTTTGCCCGGTGTTTGTCAGGTAGTCTTGTAGACATTTGACGGCCCAAGACGTTGACCGGGCCGTACCGGCTTCATTTCCTGACCTCTCCAGCTGATGCAGCTCTTCACTCGTCACTCTCGCGTATCTCTCCTTTTTCTCCTCTGTCTTGTCTTCCTCGTTCAGCCGTTTATCCAAACTTAGCTCGCCAAATAAATCAAAATTGACAACAAAACGGTCCATTATGCAGGCGAACAAAGTTGGCAGCAGCTTTTGATGCGGGTTTCAGTGAAACTTTTCGTGTTGCCATGGAAACCACACAGACACGGGCAATAAGATATAGGCCGAGTAATATTTTCAGTGATTGATTCAGTATTTTTCATTTGAGCACAGCTAGTCGTGCTGTCATGCTCATTTGAGCACATTCTAAACATCCGATTGACCAATCAGATTGCTTGGTCAGATCTATGTGTTGTATGATCATTATGATAATTATTATTGTAATTATTTCGCATTTTTCGAAACAAGACAAAAAACATAATAAGCTTTATTGTCATTGTGTTACTGAGGACAGCATACAACGAAACTGAGTTGGTGCATCCCTAAGAAAAGTTAAGTAAGAAAATAAATAGCAATTTAAAGAAATTAAAATATATACATTATATAATAAATAAAACAATATAAAATAAAATAGATCACATATTGCACTACAAGGCTACAAACAAGGCTACAAAGTTTTTCTTTATATAGCAAGATATAATAAGATAAAACATAAAACATAACCTACAATGTTCATAATTAAAACAACTGAGATTAAATAAATGAAAAAACAGGGATAAAAAGACAAAAATATTATTTACCATAAAAACCTTTAGCTTTCCATATAAACAGCTCTGGCATCATGAACGTGTTAAACAATTGACTTGAAACTGTTAATAAAGCAACAGATAATAAAGACAACAGGTGTGTTAGATAACAATCTGCTGGTGTTTTGTGTCTTGTTCTCTCCATCAGATTCCTGTGAACTCAAACTGGACACAAACACAGCACACAGAAACCTCGTCCAATCTGAGGACAACAGGAAGGTGATAAGAGTGGAAGAGGAGCAGCCATATCCTGATCAACCAGAGAGGTTTCAGCACTGGCCACAGATCCTGTGTAGTGATGGTCTGACTGGTCGTTGTTACTGGGAGGTCGAGTGGAAAGGAGGGGTTCATATCGCAGTGACTTACAGAGGAATCAGAAGGACAGGAGATGGTGCTGACAGCAGGTTTGGAGGGAATAAAAACTCCTGGAGTCTGATCTGCTCTGATAAAAGTTTCTCTGTCAGCCACAACAACATCAGCACAGACATCCGCGTCCCTTTCTCCTCTCACAGAGTGGCAGTGTATCTGGACTGGCCTGCTGGCTCTCTGTCCTTCTACAGCGTCTCCTCTGACACACTGATCCACCTCCACACCTTCACCTCCACATTCACTCAGCCTCTGTACCCGGGCTTTGGGTTTGGCTTTGGGTTTTGGTCACATGGTTCCTCAGTGTCTCTGTGTCAGATGGAGTGAGAGTCTCCTCCTGTGTGGAGAAACACTTCTAACATCACACAGTTAACCTGCCTGGCAACATCCAATCAGCTCACTTCATTTTAATAACTTTAGCAGCGTCAATTTTCATGACAAGTTGCCGCCACAGAGAGATTCGTAACACGCTGCTCGTTCTGTCACGATGGGAGTGTCAATAAAGTTATTCAATACTTTCCTCAAAGATCATTTTTGGAATCACAAATTGGCAAAAATCATTAGATCACTTTGATATTTCACATCTACTCTCTGAAGGTTTTTTCTTTTCCCTGCATTTTATTTGTTGTTCATTGTAACTTATTTTGATTTGATTTATATTAAGTATATTTAAGTACATTTACAGCTTTTCAGATGAAAAATGTAAAATGTGAATTTCATGTTATTGACCTGAATTTAATTCAATAAAGGAAAAAAATAATTTTGTGACACATTCTGTATTAAAATGTCTGTCTGTCTTTCTCTCTCTGTCTCTCTGTCTCTCTGTCTGTCTCAGTCTGTGTGTCTCTCTGTCTGTATCTCTCTGTCTGTCTGTCTGTCTGTCTGTCTGTCTGTCTGTCTCTCTGGGGTTTGGGGCTTTATTGTTAATGTCTGTCAGGACAATAAAGTTTTGAAACTGAAACACCTTCACCTGACGTATGTCCATCTGTGTGGCGGGAAGCGGCGCTGTAAAGAGTGACGTGGAGGCCGAGACACGGAAGAGATGCAGAGAAGATGAAGACCTCTCACTCTGCCTCCATTTCCAAGACCTGAGTCTGCTGTGAAAACATATTAAAACCCATATGTTCCGGCAAGCTTTCTTAACGTAGGCCTGAGGTTACGTCCTCTCCGGGATTTTTTATTTTTCATTTTGTACAGTTGTATGGTCTTTTCTTTCTTGCTGGGGGAAAATGCACTTGCACCTTATGTCGCACTGCCTCTTGCACACTGCGATGGCACTACTATTGATGATGTTTTGTTGTTGGTGGTGATGATGTCGATATTGATAATGATGTTGACGGTCACCTGACTGTTCTGTTTTATCTGTTTTTACTGTAAAGCACTCTGTGTATTCGCACTGTGTGCTATATAAATAAAATTTTACTTACTTACTTACTTACTTACTAGCTTTGGAACACACCTTTAGACATCAGGGAAGCCAGCTCACTAGACATCTTTAAAAGAAGATTAAAGACCCACCTTTTCGCTCTAGCCTTTAACCAGCTCCTATTTTATTCCACACTGTTGTCTTTTATTGTTTTATTTGCATCTTTTGTTTTATTTCAAATTTTATTTCAATTTTTAGCCTTTTCTTTTTAATTCCACCCTGTGCTGTGTTTTATTCTTTTTAATGTTTTATTTAATGTGTTTTCAAATGTTCTTCTTTATATTGTGAAGCACTTTGAGCTGCAATTCTTGTATGAAAGGTGCTACAAATAAAGTTTTATTATTATTATTATTATTACTTACAGGAAATGACACTTAACCAAAACACGATGCTGCGTTGTATTGACCTTTCCTCTGAACTTTTAGGACTAAAATGTCATCTATAGGCTCAGATGATCAGATTAGCAATCTGAGGAATTAGCATAATGAGCTAATTAATCACCAAAATCTGGAAATGTCTGTAATTTAGGTTCTAGTGAACTTGGAAAGGTGATCTAAGAGTCTAAATCCATGTTGGTGACGCCCAGAAATCCATCCATGACCTTTCCTCATTAGCATAATTTGCATAATATTAGAGAATGCACCAGTTATTCATCCTTTAAAAATAAATTTAAGAGGTGGATTAAAATTAACCAAAGCTGTAACCATAGCTAGCCTACGGTACTGTCTGCACTGTATTTTCTGAATTAATATTGAATTAAGTGTTGATTTTGCAAAGCGAATCAACGTTGATATTGTGATGTTGTTGATATTGTGATGTTAATTCTTAATTCAATATTAATTCACTGTTGTGCCTTCAACATTAGTTCACTCATGTTGAAACGTAAGACATTGAAACAACATCACAATATCAACGTTGATTCGCTTTGCAAAATCAAAACCAAATTCAACATTGATTCACCCATGAGTTATGATGTTGATTCAGTGTTGAATAAATGTTAAAATGCCAGCTGGGATCTTTTTCCAGCTCTGTCACCGTCTGCTAAAGTTATTGATTTTTACGAGCAAATATAAATTTAACTGTGAAGCCCACATTTTTGATGAATGTTTTTACCTCAAAGGATAATCCTCGCCATATTCATATAAATACATGTTTGTTTTGCAACGTTTGACTCCATCACTTACTGATGCAACTACACACTAGAGATTAAAACAAAATCCGGTTCATGAAAGCTTTTACATTTGCTGTTCTAAACGCCCAGAGTCTGGCAAGGAACCGATGCATTTTACATTTACGATTTGTGTGGAATCAGGGTTTCCATTAGAAAGAATTGGCACCGGACAACGTGACCAGCAGGTTTTCAATTTACCGGACAAATGTTTGAAATTCCGGTCAAATATTATCTGAATTTATTGAGCTTAAAATTATATGCAGACTATATAAGAATTATATCAAGGCATGTCAATTTATAGCGTAATCTTTTTATTGAAAAGCAGGCTGTATCAAATAAAATGAGTGCCGTCAATTGACTCACGTGCGTAACTTCTAAAATAAATAAATAGATATTGCACAAGCCTGTGCTCTTTTAACATGAACATTGCATATAATTGCAAAAAATTGCAACTACAATTTGCAAACAAAAAAACGGGCTCATACCATTTAAGGCGGCGTGCTGCCAACTTGAAATCAAATTGATGCAATAAAAACTTAATTCAGCAGCTGAATTAAAATCAAAAGTCTCAAGTGTCTCTCCGCAACTTGCAATGCGCATCAGTCTTGTGACCTTGTTCTCCTCTCGGCGACTTCGCTGCGCTGTTTTGATCCGGTTCTGCAGAGAAAAACCTCTCTCTCTCTCTCTCTCTCTCTCTCTCTCTCTCTCTCTCTCTCTCTCTCTCTCTGGTACACCGGAGACAGGGATCACGCAGGCTATTTTTTTTTTTTTTTTTTAAATAAATAAATAAATAAAATTACGTGAAAATTGACTGTTTTAATAAAATTCAATTTGTGCTTAGAGGGAATATTTTCACTGGACATTTAAAAATTACCGGACTTTGGCAGATTTTACCAGTCAAAGTCCGGTGATTACTGGATAATGGAAACCCAGTGTGGAATATTTATAGATATGGAAGAAGAACTGTGTAGTTAACACGAGCAGCGCCAGACACCATGACTGGAAAAAAGACATCATTGTATGGGACACATTGTTTGACTGACAGGTGATCAGGTTGGATTTCAAACGGTGCCAATCTCCTTTAATCTGACATCAGTTGTGATGGGACAGTCGATATGGAGATACATTTATGTGCTGATTGAGATTATAGCATTGAATAGTGTTTTTTGTGGGTATTTATTGCATTGTTACTGTGCCTGACATTCTGTGAGGTTGTGGTGACGTGTGCGCACTGCCCGCCTGTCAGCCAAACTTCCACTGCGCCGGCCCTGCTGCGCCTTGCGCTGAAGGTTTCAGAGGGCGAGCTTTTGGCGCACCTCGGCGAAGCCTTTTGGCACGAAAATGTCACTGCGCCGAGCTGAATCTGTTGACACCTCCCCCTGCTGCGCCGCCACTCCCATCTCAGCGCACCTGCGAAAATAGAAACTGTGCGCCCCACGGGTTGCGCTGGTCGAAAATAGCTTTGCGCTGGGTGCGCCTCACTGCGCCACCCTGCGCTGCGCCGGGAAAATAGAGCCCTAGGTCTCTGAGATGAGAAAAGCTAAGGAAGTAAATTGATGTGATGTGCGGTGGTTTGACTGGAAAAGGTCACGGCAAGTGAATGTGTCTCAGAGGTGTGTAGTTGTGTTTTTTAAAGATTATCTATCCGACAGTCTGTCCCTGAGACATTTTCTACATGTTTTCTGTGGACTAAAGAAGACACTTTCAGCCCGGAAGTGAGAGATTTTATTTGTCACATTGTAAAGTAGCTTGTATTAACAGATAGCTGTGTGAAGTAACAGTCATTAGCACATTGACTGGACTCGTTGTAGCTACTCCAGAGCACAACAGAGCGTTTTTTTCATCGTTCCCGACCTGGAAACCTTGAAGGATTTACAGTTATCGCTGTGAGCTGCCAAGACGACCTCCAGAAATGCACCGACTGCCATCACCTGCCTCCTGGTTTGCCGACTGCCATCACCTGCCGCCTGGCGGACCCTGCAAAGGTTTGGACAATGCTGCGCCATCTTACCCTCGCCAGAGACACAATTTAAGTTAGGGATAGGACCCGAACCTCTCAACAAGGTACCTTATTTTATTTCTTGCTCTTTTGAGTGAAGCGGCCAGCCTGTTTTAGACCTCCCCGCTCCCAAACTCCGCATCAGGTGTTAAATTCAGTTTTTCTTGTAACTGTGTGCGTGTGCGTGTGCGTGTGCGTGTGCGTGTGTGTGTGTGTGTGTGTGTGTGTGTGTGTGTGTGTGTGTGTATGTGTGTGCGTGTTTGGTGAGTGTGGGCCCACTGATTTAAGTTTGTTGTGCATATCATTTTGAAGTCTGAATTTCAGAAAAGTTATTTGGCCATTTAACTGATAGATTGTTAAAGTAATTTAATATTTTGATATTGAAAAAAAAAAAGAAAACTAAGCTCTGATTTTGTAAATTTGATACATTTTTCTCAGTAAACAAATTCATTTTTTCATTATTTCTAAAGCTAATTACAGTGTGAAGCTTAGTTATTTATTTGCCAAAGGTTTGAAAGTATAAGGTTTTGATTTTGCAACAGTTTAAAGGGGAAGTACACTCATTTTGCTGATGTAACCTAATTATTTAAAAGTTGATTTCATTTCATAATTTGGAAGAAAAGTAAGTAAATAACAGTTCATTAATTTTATTTAATTTTATTCAATTTATAAAGGACAGTGTGCACTTTCATACACTACTCACAAAAAGTTAGGGATATTTGGCTTTTGGGTGAAATTTATGGAAAATGTAAAAAGTTCACGCTACAGTGATATTATATCATGAAAGTAGGGCATTTAAGTAGAAGCATACACTGGTGATTTCCTCATCTCAAACAATTTCTTCTAACAAAAGCCAACAACAGTGGTGGGTATACCACAACAAAAAAATGGCAGTGTCAATAACTTGTCATGTCCATATGAGCCTGATCGCTGCCTGAGATCTTCCGGCAGGGCCCTACTTGCCGTTCCGAGGGCCCAGCTCATCACCAAAAGGGACCGAGCCTTTTCCGTCCGGGCCCCCAAGCTGTGGAACTCCCTGCCGGGAGATCTCAGGCAGGCTAACTCAGTTTCTTCTTTTAAATCTCTTCTTAAGACTCACTTTTATCGCATGGCCTTTTACTAAGCAGTGGTTTTAATGTAACTTGTATGTTTTTATTGTCTGTGAGATCTTTTAATACCTTGTTTTATCTTGTTTTATGTATTTGTATTATGTTTTATTGTTGTATGGGATCTTTTAGTAATTTACTCTATCGTTGTTTTATGTGTGTTTATTTGTGATTTGTTTTTATTGGAAAGCACCTTGTAACCTGGGTTTGGAAAGGTGCTATATAAATAAATAAATAAATAAAATAAAAATGTGCCCTTGAGCATCAATTACAGCTTGACAACGACGTCTCATGCTGTTCACAAGTCGACTTATTGTCTGCTGAGGCATGGCATCCCACTCTTCTTGAAGGGCGGCCCTCAGGACATTGAGGTTCTGGGGTACAGAGCTCCGAGCCTCTACACGGCGACTCAGCTGATCCCATAGGTTTTCTATGGGATTCAGGTCTGAGAAAGTGCAGGCCACTCCATCTGAGGTACCCCAGTCTCCAGCAGCCGTTCCCTAATGATACGACCTCGATGAGCTGGAGCATCAAACACCTGATGTGAATTTTGCCGTTAAACTCCTTGTTAGAGAACAGCAACTTGTGCAAAAAGTACTGAAACACTGAACAGTTGGACATGTGCATTCAAAAGTGTACAGAAGGTCACATTAAGTTCACCTGTAAAGGTTATAATGCATTTTAGGTTCATCCTGAAATTTCACCCGAAAGCCCAATATCCCTAACTTTTTGTGAGTAGTGTAAGTTATTCCCCACAAGAATAAAAAGATGAGTGCATCAGATTTAGCAGGGAAGCTAATTTCCATCTGCACACTTAAGTGTGGTAAAGTTAATTAACAGCTAAAAACGAGACTCAAGACACTGATATTTAAAGAGGTCAAATAGACACTGATTAATGTAATCTGATTTTCAGTTTTGTGCATATGTTGATCAAGTTAAAGAACTCAGGGCCTTTCTCTAATTATTTAAGGGATAAGTGGGCTACACGCATTTTGATTGAGTGTCGGTGTGAGGATGTGTTCAATTTGATTGAATCTCACTTGTCTCTGTTTTCAGATGTGCCAACGGATGCATGTGATAGAGCACGACATCGATGTGTGGGAATCCTCACCAATTAAACAACATGGGTACAGAGAAAATCCTGATAAACGTCTCCGGTTGCAAAAGCTGGTTACCTACATGCTGGAGAACGGCATTGCAGAGCCCAGCTCTAGCTCTTGGAGTTCACCGTGACTTTTAGCTAATAAATCTGATAGCTCAGACCACTTTTGTACAGATTAAAGTGAATGGGGTCACCAAACCAGACTGTTATCCTCTTCCTTGCATAGAGGATTGTGTTGATAATGTTGGCAGTGCAAATTATGTAACCAAAAGTGATTTGCTGAAGGGTTTTTGGCAGTTGCCACTAACTCCTTGGGCAAAAGAAATGTCTGCCTTTGTGACTCCTGATGCTTTCCTGCAGTACACGGTGATGCCGTTTGGCGTGCTTAACACTCCCGCGACATTTCAACACGTGGTAAATACAGTTTTGTTAGGTTTATCAGGCTGTGCAGCTCATATGGACGACTTTGTTGTCTGTTCCAGTTCATGGGATGAACACATCCAACAGCTGTATGCAGTGTTTGAGAGGTTGCGTGATGCCACTCTTACACTTACTCTTGCAAAGTGTGAACTTGGCCAAGTTATGGTGATCTACTTGGGGAAAGTTGTGGGTCAGGGGCAAGTCAAACCGGTGACCTCAAAGGTTGACTCTATCCTGTCGTTCCCCATTTCTGCCACTTGACGTGCTTCACCGCTTTTACAGGAGCTTTTGTAAAACATTTTCAGATGTCGCAGCTCCGCTACAAACAACTACAAAAACACACAGGTACTACCACGACTACTACTACTGCTACTCCACAAACACACAGGTACTACTAACCCCCATCACACATCCCGTGCTGACTCCACTGTTTTGGTGAGTTGAGTCAAAATGGTCTGCAGGGGCAAATCACACTCTAACAGCAGCTCACACTCACAGAATGCAAAATACATGATAACAATAAAAAGGAAACTTTACTAACCCCAGAGGGGATCAATAAAGTCAGTTGGGTCAGTTGTCACTGCTCAGATTCTCAAGAGAAGAATTTAACTATACAAAATAGAAAGAAAAATAAATAAATAAATAATTACATATATAAATACATAAATGATTAAGATAAAATAATGTGATTACAAATTTTAAAAAAGTATGTGCATGATGTGTAAAGTTGTACCTTCTGTCCTCTTGTGGACAAACTGAGTAAAAACAAAGGCTAAGGAAAAGAGGAGAACGGAGTCAGAGATCGTCTGTAAGTGACAGTGAGTCACTCATTAGTGAAACAGTGATCACTGAAATGCCCCAGACCAGTGGCTCTGCAGCTTTTTTCAATAATGTTCCCCTCGGAAATATTTTCCCAGCCCAGTTGGTCCTGACCAGCTGAGCCTCCTGTGGTCAGAGGGTCGGTCCAGCTCCATCAGTGTGAACCAACAACCTGTTTGATCTCAGAGGACACCTTCTGAGTGTCCTGCATCAGAAAGACACCTGGGGAAGCTCATCTTTATCCCACTGTAAGGCCACCTGTCCTGCAGCAGCACAGCACATTTTCTCCACTGGAGGCTCATCCATGAAGAAACTTCCAGCGGCTCACACATGTAGTGACAGCCTTTACAGCACCGCAGCTCCTTTTATCCACTGGAGGGACACTCCTCCATCAGAGGAGCACCTCACCTTTTTATCATTATTATTATTATTAGTTATTTATTGCATGAAGGGGCACCCTGGAGGGCATTGGATCTTTTCCCCATGTGAAGGGCAGACAGTGGGTCACTTCCTCTGGTTTTTGGCGCTCTAGAGGCACTTTAGTCGTGCTGGTGCCCCTCTGAGTCCACCAGTGGATAACAATATATAGTCACATGTCTTGTATGTCGATTAAAAAAAATACAGCACATTCCATCTAACCCCTATTAAATATCAGTTTCATGCCTGCACAAATCTATAGAAGAGTTGAAGTCATTTTTATCTTTTTATCGCCCCAAGCAGAACTGAGGTGTCCTCGGTCAGGACCGGTTTGGACAGCTGCCGTTACAACAACAATGATGAGTGTGAGAGCTGCACCTCCTCCAAATCGTACCTCAGTAAAATCTCTCCTGCAAGTTCTGTTTGAGAGGAGAACTTTGGCGGATAAACTGAGAGGGAAACGGCTGAACACACACACACGCACGCACACACACACACACACACACACACACACACACACACACACACACACACACACACACACACACACACACACAGAAGACAGGATGAATCACAGTTTTCTTTCTGTTTTCCCTTCGTACAATTAACATGTCGTCCCTCCCTTCCTCCACCAGGTGGAGTCTTATCCCTCTGAGCACATAAAGCCCTAATAACTACCTGCTGAATATCTGAATGTCTGGATCTTTACCATAACGCTATTATTGTTAATTGCACTTTTATGTCTACTCATGCAGATTTTTCTCTCCCTGCTGGTTTCCCCAACACACAGAGAACACTGAGAACAAACATATTTTTGCAATAAGTAAATGATGACTGAGTTTCCATGTTTTATTTGTTGATATGATGGCTCTTGTCTGATGTTCCAACACAAGTTTGATCGCTCTGCATCCGGTGGCTGTGATGTTGAGTTCCTGTTGTAGCCGAGCAGCAGAGGCCGCCTCCCGCTCTGGAGCCGAAAGTGAAACCAGACATTTGTCCTGTGACTCCGCCATCAGCGTCTCCGGTAAGACTTCAGATTCTCCATTTAGCTGTAAACTATTAGACTGTAGCCTAAAAAAGAAGCTGTGAGTGAAGCAGCTGGACTCAGCAAGTCACTGCAGGTCAGGACAAGTCCGTCATCCTGTTGGACTGAAGGCTCACTGACGAGCCGCTTCATCTGCTCGCTGCTCATTAGTGTGTTGCTTCAGCCGAGCAAACACACTCCCACTCTTCTGGGCTTCTCACTTGATTTGGGCCGTTTATTGAATTCTTCCGCCTAAAAGCTGCTCTCTGACACTTTGAACCGTTTAAAGTCTCGACACCGTTCACACCTGAAAGCGTTCAGCTTATTCCGAAACAGGGCGCTTGTTTATTTCTGGATTTTATGATAAAATGTTTGATGTCGCTCTCATGTTTCCGGACTTTAAGACTAAATGGAGAAGTGACTACAGTGCTCTCACTTCTCCCTCATTACCACTTTTCTCCTCTCAGGAAGGGAAACGAGGAGAGGAAGGGAGGAGCGGGAGAAAAAAGGAGAAGTGAAGGGAATCGAGACAGGCGACTCCTAATATCAACGCAAACAGCCAATCACAAACCTGTAAAATGGCTGGCATTTTCAAAATTGCAGGTTAAAACAGTGTGTGTTAAAATTGATGTTGCACAACACACTGACTGTAGTTTATTATGAGCTTTTTTAGGATATTAGGGCTTTTTGGTTTGTAATAACAGTTTATGTTCTTGTTTTGTAGAGAGGAAACAAGGTGAGCAATATCCCATTAATGTTTAAAATAAGAGAAGTGTTTGAATTTGTCCTGTATTGAATGTTCAAATATAGTTTGTTTTAATATATATGGGTTGGGATTATAACAATGCATGACACTTGAATGGATTAAAATTAAAATCACTTAAAAATCAATAGTTTTAAGGTAAAATAATGAGAATGAGGACATGGTGCTGACAGGAAGACAGCACACATCCTGTCATGGAAAGTTTGTTGTCATGAATGAGCTGCTGTGTTTGTGTCAAGGTGTCGGCTCGGCTATGGATGTGTGTGAGGAGAGAGAGGAGGGGCTCCCTGCCTCTGAAAGCACTCTGTCTGGGGAACATGACAGCCAGACCAAAGCTAAGAGGTGAGATGAGGATCTCTGACTGTCCATGACTGTTCTCCATCTCAGAGCTCAGCAGGCAAATCAGCACAGCAGCATTATTCACAGGAAAAGCTCTGTGTGTGTGTGTGTTGAAGCCCAGTCCAGCAGGAGAGACCAGACCCCCCTGGACCCGAACCAGAACCTGGACCTGAACCTGAACCTGAACCTGGACCTGAACCTGAGCCCAGCTGTGTGTCCATGAGGAGTGACTGGTCTATGGATAAACCTATTGTGTTCAAAAATGGACACCACTCTGCTGATAAAAGGTAATTTAAAAAAGAAAAAGGTGATGAAGAACTGATGGAGTTGTTAGTATCATCTTCACAGTCCTTAGATAAGGACACAGAGACCTTCAGTGTGTTCCTCATGTTTCTGTCTTGGTGTAGGCCGTGCAATATCTGCTGCAGTGAATGGATAATAGGGGAATGTGATTGTTCACATTAGATTTTACACAGAATGTTGTTTCTGAAAATAAATTATTATTTTCTAAGTATGTTACTAAGAAAGTAAAGCAGATCCCTTCAGTGTGTTCATGATGTTTCTATCAGGATCCAGCAGGAGAGACCAGACTCCTCTGAACCTGGACCTGAGCCCAGCTGTGTGTCCATGAAGAGTGGCCGCTCTATGGGTCTTCCTATTGGATTCAAAGACAGCCTCCTCTCTGTGGATGATGGGTAATTATTTCAAATTGGTGATAAAACAGATGTTTTTCTCTCATCAGATTCATGAGATCCAGAATTGGTTTGATCCTTCAGACTCTGTTGACTGAGTTTCCTCTTTCAAAACATCACATCCAATAACCGTGTGTGTGTGTGTGTGTGTGTGTGTGTGTGTGTGTGTGTGTGTGTGTGTGTGTGTGTGTGTCCTCCACAGAGTCCAGCAGCAGAGCTCAGAGGTTCCCAGTGCTCAGTCTGCCCAGCAGCATCAAACAGACCTGGCCTCCATATTTAAGGTGTGGAAATGTCCAACAACATACCAACTGAAAAACAGCCATTCTGCTCTGAATCATCTCCGTGCTGCTCTCTTCACATCTTTCTGGCTGGATTACAGCAACAAGGATTCATTTAATCTGAGATTAGTTCCAGTCAGAGGTTAGGGTTAGGGTTAGATTCTGTGATGCAGAGAAGGCAAAAAAAGTGGCAAAGCAGCAGCAGAAGAAGACTGATGCTGAAAGACAGTGTGTGTGTACATTTCCATCGGCGTCCACCAATCAGAGACAGGTTTGCATTTGCACTGCAGTTTGTGATGCATTTATTGATCCAGCAGTCAGAAATACAGAAAAACCAGTCACTCAGCCAGTCAGCAACAGAATATTGAAAAGTGACTGTGACCAAACACCTCGGGTGATTTCATGTTTTTATTCAGATCTCAGTGCAGTGAACAACCAGAACTTCCATGTTGGACCAGAGAAAGTCAGTAAAGTGATGACTGACTGAAATAAAGTTATTAAACCATATGTACTGTGTACAATGAAAAAAAGATCTTTAATTTGGGACAGTGGTTGTTCAGTCTGGGACAGCTGAAGGCAGAATTCGGGACAGCTTCCGGACACTGAGGGAAAAACGTCATTTTGAGCCCTGGGAGTTTAGCAAAGCCCGGTTTAAAAAGAGCAAATCAGATTTCAAAGGAAGCAGAGCTCTGCTGCTCAATTAAAAACTGATCCTGATTCAGTTTGTCCAAGTTTACAGATTTAAACTTGACTCAGTGGATGACAGTTAAGTGAAGATGCTCACAGGAAAAACAGAGGAACAAGTGATCACATGAAGGTTGAGGACTAAAAGCAGACGGACTCACATGCTGTCAGAAGCCAGGAAGCAGAAAGAGAGAAAGCAGTTTGTCTGTTTCCTCTGACAGGGGAACCAGTTTGCTGTGGCTCGCTAACAAGCAGTGAGCTGCTCATCGTGGCTCCACAGACGTTCAAACTTCTCCTCCTCTTCTGAGAAACAGGTTGGGCTGAAGAAATGCAGCAGGGCGGACAAATCCTGCAAGACAAAAGAAAACAAAATCATTAGAAAAAAGAGACTTTCTGACTGACAGGACAGTCTGTCTCTGTCTTTGAACAACTCCATCATTTTGCTCCAAAATGCAGACATTTTCAAAGTTAAAGCCCCTCAAGTGTAAATTAAAGTTAAAACCAGATCACAGTTTAAATTGATCAAACAGTTTTGGAGGATCAGGATTAAAGTTAATCTAGTTTTAGAGTAGAAACTAAACTGAGGTTTAAAGAGAGGTTTAAACTGTTTTAAAGGTCGGTGCAAACCGTGATTTAATTGGGTTTAAAAATGAATCCTCGTTGGTGCAGCCCAGCCTCAGGCTCTTTGACCTGGATCTGATTTTGTGTTTTGTGTCCAAAATTTAATATGGAAGTTTAATTCTTTTATTTTTGTGTTGCAGCTGCTGGAGCAGAACATGGTCACCTTTGTGAAGAACGAGCTGAAAAACATCCAGAGGTCTCTGAGGTCTCTGAGGCCAGATTACCCAGAATGCTTAGAGAGGCAGAGGGAGGATGAGGAGGAAGAGCAGAGGAGGAGCAGAGAGTTTTTTCTGCAGATCACACTGCACTTCCTGAGGAGGATGAAGCAGGAGGAGCTGGCTGAGCGTCTGTGGAGCAGTAAGGGAAAAAAAAATCTAATTTAAATAAAAAAATCTTAGTTTTAGTCTTTTTCCTTCATGATTTTTCTTCTTTGGCTGTGCACTTGACATCCAGCTCTCCTAAACTCTGAGAAACTTTTAAATTCTCTTCCTCATTTCTCACAAACTCCTACTCGTTGGCGAAAAATGTCAATTACCAGCTGAGTGAAACAGCCAATCAGATAAAACCAGCTGTGATGCGTCAGGCTGTTGCTTGATGACAGATTATTTCAGCCTCTGAGTTTTCCTCCCAGCCAGCAGGGGGCGGCTCGTCCTCCTCCTGCCTGCCGGTGAAAAGCGGCTTCCTGTTTTCTCGTCTCGTCCCGCCGGCTTCCAGCGGCGGTGCTCCGGCTGAGGCAGCGCTGTGTTGTTTGTTCAACTGTGAATTTCATTCTCCCCAAATCCTGATTGGGACATGCAGCTCTTTTTGTTCCTGCAGTCTGTTGTTTGGTGGCGGCTGCTTTGTGTTGTCGTCCTCTGATAGCTCATATTTACAGAGGTGTTGTCATGGCAATGCCTTGACCAATCATGACGGACAACCCTTTTAGCTCCTTCTAAAAATTCCTGGAGCATGGCCCAAATCAGGTCTCAGGAACTTTAACCTGGAACCATGTTGTTGCCATAGAAACGATTGCAGAAGTCTTAAAATAGCCTTCAGGTCTCGGCACACCTCGCTACGTTCTGACAGTCAAACAGGACCAATAGATACATTTACCAGGAAATATTCACATTTCTCAAATGTAATACAACATCGTTTGGTGATGTTTTTGTTTGTTCTTTCAGAAACTCTCTCTGCTCTTTGCCAACGTGAACTCAAATCTAAGCTGAAGAAGAAGTGTGAGTGTGTGTTTGAGGGGATTGCAAAAGCAGGAAACCCAACACTTCTGAATCAGATCTACACAGAGCTGTACATCACAGAGGGAGGGAGTGGAGAGCTCAATGAGGAACATGAGGTCAGATGGATTGAAACAGCATCCAGGAAACCAGACACACCAGAAACACCAATCAGATGTGAGGACATCTTTAAAGCTTTACCTGAAAGAGATGGACCAATCAGGACAGTGATGACAAAGGGAGTGGCTGGCATTGGGAAAACAGTCTTAACACAGAAGTTCACTCTGGACTGGGCTGAAGACAAAGCCAACCAGCATGTCCACTTCACATTTCCATTCACTTTCAGAGAGCTGAATCTGCTGAGAGGGAAAAAGTTGAGCTTGGTGGAACTTGTTCATCACTTCGTCACTGAGACCAAAGAAGCAGGAATCAGCAGGTTTGAGCAGTTCCAGGTTGTGTTGATCTTTGACGGTCTGGATGAGTGTCGACTTCCTCTGGACTTCAAGAACAACCAGATCCTGACTGATGTTACAGAGTCCACCTCAGTGGACGTTCTGCTGACAAACCTCATCAAAGGGAACCTGCTTCCCTCTGCTCGCCTCTGGATAACTACACGACCTGCAGCGGCCAATCAGATCCCTCCTGAGTGTGTTGGCATGGTGACAGAGGTGAGAGGCTTCACTGACCCACAGAAGGAGGAATACTTCAGGAAGAGATTCAGAGATGAGGAGCAGGCCAGCAGAATCATCTCCCACATCAAGACGTCACGAAGCCTCCACATCATGTGCCACATCCCAGTCTTCTGCTGGATCACTGCTACAGTTCTGGAGGACGTGTTGAAAACCAGTCAGGGAGGAGACCTGCCCAAGACCCTGACTGAGATGTACATCCACTTCCTGCTGGTTCAGTCCAAAGTGGAGAACCTCAAGTATCATGGGAGAGCTGAGACAGATCCACTGTGGACTCCAGAGACCAGGGAGATGATCCTGTCTCTGGGAAAACTGGCTTTTGAGCAGCTGGAGAAAGGCAACCTGATCTTCTATGAAGCAGACCTGGCAGAGTGTGGCATTGATATCAGAGCAGCCTCAGTGTACTCAGGAGTGTTCACACAGATCTTTAAAGAGGAGCGTGGGCTGTACCAGGACAAGGTTTTCTGCTTCGTCCATCTGAGCCTTCAGGAGTTTCTGGCTGCTCTTTATGTCTTTCTGACTTTCATCAACTCTGGAGTCAATCTGCTGCCAGAAGAACAATCAGCCTCCAGGTTGTCTACAGTGTTAAACAAACTAAAACGAAAACTCCTCCTCCAGAGTGCTGTGGACAAGGCCTTACAGAGTCCAAATGGACACCTGGACTTGTTCCTGCGCTTCCTCCTGGGTTTTTCACTGCCGGCCAATCAGAATCTCCTACGATGCCTGATGACACAGACAGGAAGTGGCTCACAGACCAATCAGGAAACAGTCCAGTACATCAAGGAGAAGATCAGGCAGAATCCCTCTCCGGAAAGAAGCATCAACCTGTTCCACTGTCTGAATGAGCTGAATGACCATTCTCTAGTGGAGGAGATCCAACAGTACCTGAGATCAGGACGTCTCTCCACAGTCCAACTGTCCCCTGCTCAGTGGTCAGCTCTGGGCTTCATCTTACTGTCATCAGAAGAAAATCTGGATGTGTTTGACCTGAAGAAATACTCTGCTTCAGAGGAGGTTTTTCTGAGGCTGCTGCCAGTGATCAAAGCCTCCAAGAAATCTGTGTAGGTTCATTTAGAATTGGATATATTTAATACTTTAACTTTGGTGAACTATAGGTGAATTTTATTACATGAGAAAAAGCTGATATTTTCTAATTTACTTACAAATAAAGGTTGCGCTTTAACAAAAAGGCTCTTCAGATGAGATTGTTAAACCAAAAATCTTCATATGAATTGAAAAAGTTTGCAACAGCCTTTGCAATGGTAGCACATCTCTGTTAATAAATTCAAGGACAAATACTCACATTTCACATGTTTAATGTGGCTCACATCACACAAATCACGCTGATGCGTTTTGGAAATCAGCCTTCATCAGAGCATATGTAGGTTGTAGAATCAGTGGCCATTTATATACAGAATTCTCAGCTGGGTTAATTATCTGGGAACCAATCACATAACTCTTCTCCTGATATAAGGTGCAACTTCAATATCATCATATGGCAGCATAGGGTCATCAGTCACAACCAACCTTGTGCAACAACAATAGTCAGCATAGTCAATTAGATGGCAGTATTTAGCAGAAGAGTCAAGTAAGGAAACATTTCAAACTGTAGTCATCATTAAGTCCATTTGGTGTCATGGTGTTAAATGTGTATATCCAGAACATTTCTCTTTGTGAGAGTTTTTTCAGGATATCTCCTCCTCTTTTGGACATTGTGACTTTCTCAATTCCATAGAACTTGAGTGAGGAGGGTGAACCATGATTAGCTTGGGTGTAATGTTTTGCAATGGCATAGTCCATGTTGCCTGTCCGGATAGCAGTTTTATGTTCAGATATGCATTGTTTCAGGGGGCGCTTTGTTTTTCCCACATACACTTGGTCACAGGGACAGATTAAGATGTAAATGACATGGGTGGACTTACAGTCGATGTATTCCATAACTGAAATTTTCTTCCGACTGTGAGGATGATGGAAACTGACAACTATGACATTTTCTTCTGTTTTAATGTCCACCCAGGCTGAGTGGCTGTAATCTGTCAGAGAGAAGCTGTGCAGCTCTGACCTCAGTTCTCAGCTCTCAGTCCTCTAGTCTGAGAGAGCTGGACCTGAGTAACAACCAGCTGCAGGATTCAGGAGTGAAGCATCTCTCTGCTGGACTGGAGAGTCCACACTGCAGACTGGAGGCTCTCAGGTCAGGATCAGAGAACAAATGGAGTTTTCAAACTGGACTAAATGAAAACACAAAGCCAATCACACATTTGAATATTTGTCTGAATGAACCCAGCTAATTTCAGATTAGTGTGCTGATGAAATAATCCAACATGTATCTGAATCAGACTGTGTTGTTGTTGTTGGTGTGTCCATGTGCAGGCTGTCAGGCTGTCTGCTCACACAGGAAGGCTGTGCTTCTCTGGCCTCAGCTCTGAGCTCCAACCCCTCCCATCTGAGAGAGCTGGACCTGAGCTACAATCATCCAGGAGACTCAGGAGTGAAGCTGCTCTCTGCTGGACTGGAGGATCCAACCTGGAGACTGGAGGCTCTCAGGTATGGAGAGAATGTCTTCTAGAGGCCTGAGGAATATTGTTTCATGTTGAATGGTGGATATGAGTGACGTGCTCTGCTAAATCCTTCATAGGGAAGGTTATTTACTGCTCATGTTTCCATCCTCAAAGAGAATCTGCTGCTCTGACTCTGTTTCTTCCTCCAGGATGGACCATGGTGGAGAGCAGAGGTTGAAACCAGGCCTGAGGAAGTGTAAGTGTGGATTTAGTTTGATTCCTGAACACAAAGCAGCAAACATTCAGCTGTTTAGATGGTGCAGCTGCAGCTTCTGCTGTTTGTTCTTAGCTGCTGTTAATGTTGAACCAAAAATCATTTAGTTGCTGCACGAGAACAAACACCGTCTTTATTCCCTGATCCTCATTTGGCTGTTTGATTTTTATCAATTTATTTTTATTCATTTGATCACAACTGATGTCCACAAAGTAAAAATGTCCATGCTTGTATCATCCTAACTGAGTGGTTTCCATTTCTGTAATGAAATGTCTAACATGTGGAAGTTGTGTGTTTCCAGCGTGGATGTTGTGGGGAATTATACTGCCACAAGGAGTTAGCCATTACTATGGCAACACACTTAGCTCTTAAAGTGGACGAGTAACACAGAAAGGCACAAAACAGAACTGAACATGTTGAACGTTACAACCAATGACAGGCCAATTATAATGAATTATGACCACAGTTCTATTATGTGTCTGCTACTAAACTGTAATAATAATGATAATAATGATAAAAATAATAACAAAACAACAATAAGAATAATGCCATTAATGCTCATGCTAATAATAGTAATAACAGTAATGACAACAGTTCTTATCATTATTATAATTATTATTGTAATTATTTCACATTTTTCAAACAAAGCTACAAAGTGCTTTTTTATAGCAAGATATAATAGGATAAAACATAAAACATAACCTACAAAGTGCATAATTAAAACAACTGAAATTAAATTCATGAAAAAACAGGGATAGAAAGAAACAAAATGATTTCCCATAAAAACCTTTTGCTTTCCATATAAACAGCTCTGTCATCATGAACATGTTAAACGTCGCCGTCGTCGTCGTCGTCGCCGTCGTCGTCATTGTCGTCGTCATCTTCTGCCACTTATCCGGGGCCGGGTTGCGGGGGCAGCAGTCTGAGCAGAGACGCCCAGACTTCCCTCTCCCCAGACACTTCCATCAGCACCTCGGGAGGGACACCAAGGCATTCCCACGCCAGCCGAGAGACATAGTCCCTCCAGCGTGTCCTGGGTCTTCTCCAGGGCCTCCTCCCGGTGGGGCATGCCCGGAACACCTCCCCAGGGAGGCGTCCATGGGGGCATCAGAACAGCAGCGGCTCTACTCCGAGCTCCTCCCGAGTGACCGAGCTCCTCACCCTATCTCTAAGGGAGCGCCTGGCCACCCTGCGAAGGAAACTCATTTCGGCCTCTTATATCCGCGATCTTGTCCTTTCGGTCATTACCCATAGCTCATGACCATAGGTGAGGGTAGGGACGTAGATTGACTGGTAAATCAAGAGCTGTGCCTTTCGGCTCAGCTCCTTCTTCACCACGACGGATTGGTCCACCGACCGCATCACTGCAGAGGCCGCACCGATCCACCTGTCAATCTCACGCTCCATCCTTCCCTCACTCGTGAACAAGACCCCGAGATACTTGAACTCCTCCACTTGAGGCAGGACTTCTCCACCAACCCGGAGAGGGCATGCCACCTTTTTCCGGTCGAGAACCATGGCCTCGGACTTGGAGGTGCTGATTCTTATCCCAGCCGAGTGTGCGGCTGCGAACCGCCCCGGTGCCTGCTGAAGGTCCTGCCTCGAAGGAGCCAACAGGACAACATCATCCGCAAAAAGCAGCGATGAAATCCTGTGACTCCCAAACAGGACTCCCTCCGGCCCCCGGCTGCGCCTAGAAATTCTGTCCATAAAGATTATGAACAGAAACGGTGATAAAGGGCAGCCCTGCTGGAGTCCAACATGCACTGGGAACAGGTCTGACTTATTGCCGGCAATGCCAACCAAGCTTCTGCTCCGGTCGTACAGGGACCGAACAGCCCTTAGCAAAGGGCCTCGGACCCCATACTACTGGAGCACCCCCCACAGGGCACCACGAGGGATACGGTCGAATGCCTTCTCCAGATCCACAAAACACATGTGGACTGGTTGGGCAAACTCCCATGAACCCTTGAGCACCCTCCAGAGAGTATGGAGCTGGTCCAGTGTTCCACGGCCAGGACGAAAACTGCATTGTTCCTCCTGAATCCGAAGTTAGACTATCGGCCAAATCCTCCTCTCCAGTACCCTGGCGTAGACCTTCCCGGGTAGGCTGAGAAGTGTGATCCCCCTGTAGTTGGAACACACTCTCCGGTCCCCCTTCTTATAAAGAGGGACCACCACCCCGGTCTGCCACTCCAGAGGCACTGTCCCCAACCGCCACGCGATGTTGCAGAGGCATGTCAGCCAAGACAGCCCCACAACATCCAGAGACTTGAGATACTCAGGGCAGACCTCATCCACCCCGGCCGCCCTGCCACTGAGGAGCTTGCAAACTGCCTCAGTGACCTCAGCTTGGGTGATGGACGAGTCCACCTCTGGGTCCTCAGCCTCTGCTTCCTCAACGGAGGACGTGACAGTGGGATTAAGGAGACCCTCGAAGTACTCCTTCCACCGCCCGACAAAATCCCCAGTCAAGGTCAACAGCTCACCACCTGCACTGTAAACAGTGTTGGCAGAGTACTGTTTCCCCCTCCTGAGGCGCCGGACAGTTTGCCAGAATTTCTTCGAGGCCGACCGATAATCCTCCTCCATGGCCTCACCGAACTCCTCCCAGGTTCGAGTTTTTGCCTCTGCCACTGCCCGAGCTGCGGCACGCCTGGCCTGCCGGTACCCGTCAGCTGCCTCAGGAGTTCCACAGGCCAACATGGACCGTTTGACTTGAAACTGTCAATAAAGCAACAGATAATAAAGGCAATAGGTGTGTTAGATAAAAATCTGCTGGTGTTTTGTGTCTTGTTCTCTCCATCAGATTCCTGTGAACTCAAACTGGACACAAACACAGCAAACAGACACCTCGTCCTGTCTGAGGACAACAGGAAGGTGGCAGCAGTGAGAGAGGAGCAGCCATATCCTGATCAACCAGAGAGGTTTGACTACCTGAGACAGATCCTGTGTAGAGATGATCTGACTGGTCGCTGTTACTGGGAGGTCGAGTGGAAAGGAGGGGTTTTTATCGCAGTCACTTACAGAGGAATCAGCAGGACAGGAGCCAGTGTTGACAGCAGGTTTGGATGGAACAAAAACTCCTGGAGTCTGTTCTGCTCTGATAAAAGTTTCTCTGTCTGGCACAACAACACCAGCACAGACATCCCTGCCCCCTCCTCCTCTCACAGAGTGGCAGTGTATCTGGACTGGCCTGATGGCTCTCTGTCCTTCTACAGCGTCTCCTCTGACACACTGATCCACCTCCACACCTTCACCTCCACATTCACTCAGCCTCTGTACCCGGGCTTTGGGTTTTTGTCACATGGTTCCTCAGTGTGTGTGTGTCAGATGGCGTGAGAGTCTCCTCCTGTGTGGAGAAACACTTCTAACATCACACAGTTAACCTGCCTGGCAACATCCAATCAGCTCACTTCATTTTAATAACTTCAGCAGTGTCGATTTTCATGACAAGTTGCCTCCACAGAGAGATTCGTAACATGCTGCTCGTTCTGTCAGGATGGGAGAGTCAATAAAGTTATTCAATACTTTCCTCAAAGATCATTTTTGAAATCATAAATTGGCAAAAATTATTAGATCACTTTGATATTTCACATTTACTCCCTGAAGTTTTTTTTTCTCTTCCTTGCATTTTCTTTGTTTTTCATTGTATATTTATGTACATTTACAGAATTTTTTCAGATGAAAAATGTTTGTAAAAAGTGAATTTCATGTTATTGACCTGAATTTAATTCAATAAAGGAAAAAAAGTTGTGACACATGCTTTATTAAAACGAATTGTTATGAATAAAATACTGAAACATAACGAAATCTATCTATCTATCTATCTATCTATCTATCTATCTATCTATCTATCTATCTATCTGTCTGTCTATCTATCTATCTATCTATCTATCTATCTATCATGTCTTTTATTGTCTTTTGCTGTTATTAAATATTTATTGTATCAACTTCTGATTTTGGGACAATAAGGAGCTTCTCTCTCTCTCTTTGTCTCTGTCTCTCTCTCTCTCTCTGTCTGTCTCTCTGGGGTTTGGGGTTTTATTGTTAATGTCTGTCAAGACAATAAAGTTTTGAAACTGAAACACCTTCACCTGACGTAAAGCACGCGGCGC
Source organism: Myripristis murdjan (assembly GCF_902150065.1). Taxonomy (NCBI): domain Eukaryota; kingdom Metazoa; phylum Chordata; class Actinopteri; order Holocentriformes; family Holocentridae; genus Myripristis; species Myripristis murdjan. Next base: position 27,018,789 of record NC_044002.1, on the reverse strand, counting down.
TGTAAACATCTGTGTGGCGGAAAGCGGCGCCGTGAGAGTGACGTGGAGGCCGAGACACGGAAGAGATGCAGAGAAGATGAAGACCTCTCACTCTGCCTCCATTTCCAGGACCCGAGTCTGCTGTGAAAACATGTTACAGGAAATGACACGCAACCAAAACACGATGCTGCGTTACAATGACCTTTCCTCTGAACTTTTAGGATTAAAATGTCATCTATAGGCTCAGATGATCAGATTAGCAATCTGAGGAATTAGCGTAATGAGCTAATTAATCACCAAAATATGGAAATGTCTGTAATTTAACTTCTATTGAACTTGGAAAGGTGATCTAAGAGTCTAAATGCATGTTGGTGACGTCCAGAAATCCATCCATGGCCTTTCCTCATTAGCATAAGTTGCATAAATTATGTACAAATTAGGTCAAAATCAGCATATGGTCATGTTTTCAGATTACTTAATTTTTATGTTTTATTTCTGGACGTCACCAACATGGAGTTAGACTCTCAGATCACCTTTACAAGTGATTAGCTGCTTATGCTATTTACTCAAATTACCCAACATGCAACTTGTAGCAGCCAAGTTGAGTCTCCTGTGCTAAGCCTGTAGATGATATTTTAATCATAAAAGTTCATAGAAAACAACATTTCTTGGTCCAGCGAATTTCCAGTAGATGAATGGCATCGTCCCAGTGCAACAAGTGAGAAAAACCAAAAGAGATATAGAGAGAGTTTTGTCCCCTCAGCAATTAGATATACCAACAAACAGTTGCCAAACCAAACTGAATAAATGACAACTGTATGTGTGTAAATGTATGTATGTGGCTGGCAATCTTTTAATGCCTCAACTCTGAATCTTGAATTTTATCTATACACTCACATATTAATTTATTTCATGTCCTTTGATCACACACAGCGCTGCACTTTTATCTGTCACTGTTTTTATCAGTAGTACTAGTAGTTCTGTGTTGATGTAGTGCTATGTTTTTTTGTTTTTTTTTGTCGTTTGTCTCTTGTCTCTTGTCTCTTGTCTCTTGTCTCTTGTCTGTGGCTTCTCACTGGCTGCAACCCAGCCAGTGAAAAGCCACATAAATAAAGGTATAAATAAAGTTACCTTACCTTACCTTAACCCCGAACCCGAACCCAGTTTACATGAAACTCAGTGTGTCGACATTTTGTCCAAAGAAACCCAGGCCTGCTTTGCCTGTTCGGACAACGCGCGCATGTTTCACAGTTAGATGTATACTGCAGAGTGGTGCATCTTGTGAAAATAGATGATCTTTGAGATGTATAGGCGCCCTCTGGCATGACGGCGCCTATAGCATTTGCCTAACCTGCCCTATGGACCGCACGGCCCTTTGTGTAAGCTGTAAGTGTGTGTGAGTGTAAACTGTTAATTATAGTTTACTGTGTAATAAGTCAATATTTGAATGACCTTTTCATTGTCTGTGAACTGAAAATAACTCTTTACTACAGTTGAATTAACCATGAATTAACTTATTATTATTATTATTCATTTATTATTGTGCTGTTTCCTGTCATGTACTCCTACATTTTTCCTTGTTTCCAATGTCAAACAATGGAAATAAGTCATGTGACTTTATCTCGATATAATGGCTGATTTTATTGCGCTGTATGCACATTTGTGTTCTGTATTTTACTGATCCGGGCCGCTCAGTCGTGCCGCTGTCCATTGCTGAAACCACCGATCATCGCCGCTCGCTCGTGGCGCTGTCCAGTGCTGAAACCGCTGATCAGGGCCGCTCGGTTGTGGAGCTGTCTAGTGCTGAAAACACGGGTCATGGCCGCTCTGTCGTGGAGCTGTCCAGTGCTGAAACCACCGATCAGGGCCGCTCGGTCGTGGAGCTGTCCAGTGCTGATTCTAGTGAGCCGCCGGTTGCGTCAGCATTGCCTGATGAGCTGCTGAAGATGTCATTGCTTCGTCCAGTGCTGTTGTACACGGATGACTAAAAAATGGACAGCTAAAAAAATGCTGTTGAAACTTGACATTTTTTCCCCGCATGTAACCAGGTTAAAAAGATAATTCATTGTAATAAAGACAAAGTTCATTTATGTTAAAAAAAAAAAAATGTTTAAAAAGCAATTTCATTTAAGATTAACAGATTCATTCTACAGCATAAATGAGTTAACAATGTACAAACTCATTGTTATAAATATTTTTGTTTATTTTGGAAGTTAATTAGAGTAAGAGGAAGTGGTGTGTGTGTATGAAGTCATTCATTGGATTAGGGAGTTTGCATCACGGAGATGAAAAAAGCTAAGGAAATTAATTGGTGGCGACTTGACTGGAAAGAGTTACGGCAAGCGAATATGTAGCAGAAGTGTGTAGTTGTGTTTTTTAAGATTATCTATCAGACAGTCTGTCCCTGAGATATTTTCTACACATTTTCTGTGGACTAAAGAAGGCACTTTCAGTCAGAGAGTGAGAGATTTTATTTGTCAAATTGTAAAGTAGCTTGTATTAGCAGACAGCTGTATGAAGTAACAGTCATTAGTACATTGACTGGACTCATTGTAGCTACTCCAGAGCACAACAGAGCTTTTTTTTTTTTTTTTTTTTTTTTTTCATTTTTCCTGACCTGGAAACCTTGAAGGATTTACAGTTATCGCTGTGAGCTGCCAAGACGACCTCCAGAGATCCGCCGACTGCCATCACCTGCCTCCTGGTTTGCTGACTGCCATCACCTGCCGCCCGGCGGACCCTGCCAAGATTTGGTCAACGCTGCGTCATCTTACCCTCGCCAGAGACACAATTTAAGTTAGGAATCGTACCCGAACCTCTCAACAAGGTACCTTATTTTATTTTTTGCTCTTTTGAGCGAAGCGGCCATCCTGTTTTAGACCTCCCTGCTCCCAAGCTCCACATCAGGCCTGCATCAGGTGTTAAATTCAGTTTGCCGGCTTGTGACTGTGTGTGTGTGTGTGTGTGTGTGTGTGTGTGTGTGTGTAACATGTGTACACAGTAAATCCGGATAAACGTTGCCGCTTGCAAAAGCAGGTGAGCTGCTGGAGAACGGCATTGCAGAGCCCAGCTCTAGCTCTTGGAGTTCACCGTGCCTTTTAACTCTTAAATCTGATGGCTAAGGGGATAAGTTGGGTCAGTTGTCACTGCTCAGATTCTCAAGAGAAGAATGTAACTATACAAAATAGAAAGAAAATAAATGAATGAATGAATGAATAAATAAATAAATCCTGTGGTCAGAGGGTCAGCCCAGTTCCTCCTGACCAGTTGAGCCTCCTGTGGTCAGAGGGTCAGTCCAGTTGGTCCTGACCAGTTGAGCCTCCTGTGGTCAGAGGGTCAGTCCAGCTCCATCAGTGTGAAAGAACAACCTGATGCTGAGCAGATTCTCTTGTTTGTGTTTCTGCTTCTTCTTCTCTTCTTCCTCCTTGTTTCCAGCTGTATTGCTGCTACGCTTCAACCACTGATCCACTTTCTGGATTTGTTTGGTCTCGTCTTCCCGCTCAGAGTGAACAAACGTCCTCGCTCCACGACCACGGCAGCAGATTCAAACCACCACCACCAACACACACATCTGACACCTTCAGGAGACCCAGAGGGAGACCTGAAGACAGAGGACATTTTTTATTGAACTTGTTATAGCACAGATTAATTATTTTTTCCATTATGCATGACTGATATTTTTTAAATTAACATTAAAAATCTTGTATTGTGCTATGGTGATTGAGTTACCAGTAGGTGGTGCTGTAACACTGCCTATGCTGCTCTGTGTGTAATGTAGTTCAACAAGTAGAGGTTGTTCAGTCTGTTACAAGACGTCTCATCTTTGAGAGCCGTACAACACATGGAGTCAGGAGTTCATCATGATCATGCTGCTGCAGGTGAAGCAGGTGGGCTGCAGGCCACTGCCTCACCTGCACCAAACAACACTCTCACACCTTCCATCCACACAGTCCTCTAGCAGAGCCGGGACGTCTGTCCTGTTTGTTAGTCTTGTCAGTTTGTCTGATGTCAGTCTAGCAGTAAAACTACAAGCTGTCCCAACTTCAAGTTAATCACTGAGTTAGTGAAGAAACAGCCAGGGAGACAGGTGATGAAGACACAGAGAGACAGGTGATGAAGACACAGAGAGACAGGTGATGAAGACAGGGAGACAGGTGATGAAGACACATGGAGACAGGTGATGAAGACACAGGGAGACAGGTGATGAAGACAGGGAGACAGAGGATGAAGACACAGGGAGACGGCTGGTGAAGACACAGGGAGACAGGTGATGAAGACACGGGGAGACAGGTGATGAAGACACAGACAGAAGATGAAGACACAGGGAGACAGGTAAGGTACTTTTTTTTTTTTTTTTTTTTTTTAAATATTCAGTATGTTTTAATTATTTGGTTTGACTCAAAACCATAAAAATAAAAATAATAAAAAAAAGAATTCTTTCTGCTTTCTCCACTGTTGAACTCCTCATGTCAAACAGCCTGGCAGTTCTACATGTAACTGTGATATTTATCCAAAAATAAATAAATAAATCTGGTCATTTCTGTTACTGTATTTAAAAAATCAAAGTGCAGTGCCCTCGCCCTCACTGCCCCAGCGCCCTCTGCTGGTTACCTGCAAACCAAGTTTGAACGAAACAAGTGTTTCCGTGACTGTTGCATTTTTTCTGATATCAGAGACATGGCTGCAGCCATCTATTACTGGACTTGGCTATTCAACTAGCAGAATGCACGATGCTTTCTATTCTCCCCTGCACCGAAAGGACTGAGCCCTAATTTCGTCGCATTATTATACGTATATGATTGTGCAATGACAATAAAAATCTATCTATCTATCTATCTATCTAAATCAATAAATCCATCATGTTGATGTTCAGATTCTTGTCAAGGTCACATTTGGATAACGGTCAGCTGTCTCCTGTCTCATGAATGAGGTTTCTGTGTGGAGGGAGGGCGCCCTCTGGTGGATTACACTGACTACAGCTTGTGTGCAAGGTGCCTGCTTTCTGCTATTTTAGAACTGCAAATGATGCTCAGCCTATTTTAAATAATAATTCATTAAAAAACAGGAAGAGCATGTATTTGGACCTGAAGAAAAGAGTTTCTGAATATGTTGCAGTTCATACTTCAGAAATGATGAAAGGTGTGAGGGTGTTGACTCGGCTGTGGATGTGTGTGAGGAGAGAGAGGAGGGGCTCCCTGCCTCTGAAAGCTCTCTGTCTGGGGAACATGACAGCCAGACCAAAGCAAAGATGCAGCAAACTCCCTGATCAAAGTTAATTATTTAATGCTGATAATAAACACATGGCCTATCAGATTCATGAATGCAATACAGAAGAGGTTCAGAACCTCCATACTCTGTTGTCCGAGATACAAGGTCCAGTTTACTTTTATAGCCCTTAATCTATGATAAAGGCTCAAAGAGCTGAACAGGCTCACTATCTGTTGAAATAAAACAGGTTTAAACTGATAAACCTGTATATTTCTAAGATAAATATGCTTCTGGAACAAACAAGCCTTTGTTATCTTTGTGTTTTAGCACTACTAAGTAAGAAAAAGTATTGTTAGTGTAGTTGTCTTTTTTTTTTTTTTTTAAATGAGGACACAGATCCCTTCAGTGTGTTTATAATGCTTCCATCAGGATCCAGCAGGAGAGACCAGACTGGATGTGTGTTAGGATTAGGGTTAGCTCTTGGCATTCTCTCGATGAACTTCAAGAGGTAGTCACCTGAAATGGTTTTCACTTCACAGGTGTGCCTTATCAGGGTTAATTAGTGGAATTTCTTGCTTTATCAATGGGGTTGGGACCATCAGTTGTGTTGTGCAGAAGTCAGGTTACTACACAGCCGACAGCCCTATTGGACAACTGTTAAAATTCATATTATGGCAAGAACCAATCAGCTAACTAAAGAAAAATGAGTGGCCATCATTACTTTAAGAAATGAAGGTCAGTCAGTCCGGAAAATTGCAAAAACTTTAAATGTGTCCCCAAGTGGAGTCGCAAAAACCATCAAGCGCTACAACGAAACTGGCACACATGAGGACCGACCCAGGAAAGGAAGACCAAGAGTCACCTCTGCTTCTGAGGACAAGTTCATCCGAGTCACCAGCCTCAGAAATCGCAAGTTAACAGCAGCTCAGATCAGAGACCAGATAAATGCCACACAGAGTTCTAGCAGCAGACCCATCTCTAGAACAACTGTTAAGAGGAGACTGCGCCAATCAGGCCTTCATGGTCAAATAGCTGCTAGGAAACCACTGCTAAGGAGAGGCAACAAGCAGAAGAGATTTGTTTGGGCCAAGAAACACAAGGAATGGACATTAGACCAGTGGAAATCTGTGCTTTGGTCTGATGAGTCCAAATTTGAGATCTTTGGTTCCAACCGCCGTGTCTTTTTGAGACGCAGAAAAGGTGAACGGATGGATTCCACGTGCCTGGTTCCCACTGTGAAGCATGGAGGAGGAGGTGTGATGGTGTGGGGGTGTTTTGCTGGTGACACTGTCACCATCAAGGCACACTGAACCAGCATGGCTACCACAGCATCCTGCAGCGACATGCCATCCCATCTGGTTTGCGTTTAGTTGGACCATCATTTATTTTTCAACAGGACAATGAGCCCAAACACACCTCCAGGCTGTGTAAGGGCTATTTGACCAAGAAGGAGAGTGATGGAGTGCTGCGGCAGATGACCTGGCCTCCACAGTCACCGGACCTGAACCCAATCGAGATGGTTTGGGGTGAGCTGGACCGCAGAGTGAAGGCAAAGGGGCCAACAAGTGCTAAACACCTCTGGGAACTCCTTCAAGACTGAAAAACCATTTCAGGTGACTACCTCTTGAAGCTCATCGAGAGAATGCCAAGAGTGTGCAAAGCAGTAATCAGAGCAAAGGGTGGCTATTTTGAAGAAACTAGAATATAAAACATGTTTTCAGTTATTTCACCTTTTTTTGTTAAGTACATAACTCCACATGTGTTCATTCATAGTTTTGATTCCTTCAGTGAGAATCTACAATGTAAATAGTCATGAAAATAAAGAAAACGCATTGAATGAGAAGGTGTGTCCAAACTTTTGGCCTATACTGTATATGTATATATACAGTACAGGCCAAAAGTTTGGACACACCTTCTCATTCTTCTCATATATGTATGTATGTGTATATATATATATATATATATGTATGTGTATATATATATGTATGTGTGTATATATATGTGTGTGTGTGTGTGTGTGTGTGTGTGTGTGTGTGTGTGTATGTATGTGTGTGTGTATATATATATATATATATATATATATATATATATATAAATATATATATGTGTGTGTGTATATATACACACACACACACACACACACACATATATAGGCACACACACACACATATATATATATATATATATAGTGTTTATTGTGTTGCACAAACAAGTAAAAACAAAGAGATCATAATGATAGTATTGGTAGTTATTTTTGAAATATATATATATTTACTCGATGATAATTTTATATTAGTTTTTACCTATTTTTGGGGCCCCTGTCAGGCAAAGGCCCTTGGAATTGTCCTAACATTTCCCCCATTTACGGTGCCCCTGTGTATATTTACAGATTTTTTTCAGATGAAAAATGTAAATAAAGTTTTGAAAACTGAAACACCTTCACCTGACGTAAAGCACGCAGCGCAGTAAACATCTTTGTGGCAGGAAACGGCGCTGTGAGAGTGACGTGGAGGCCCAGACAAGATTCAAGATTAAAGATTCAATAGATTTATTGCCATGTCAAGAAGTTGACATAAATATCATAGACAAGGACAGTACAGCAGCACGTCATGTACAAAAAGACGATCATAAACATAACCAGACAGTGAACAATAAGCAATATGCAATACCCAGCGGCATTGAAAGTGCGTGCAGTTGTGTTAAAGTGCTACTTACAATGTAACCTGTATATACATAACCATTAAAGTCAGTGCAAGTTCAGTTGTCTAATAGCCAAAGGGTATGTGCTATCTCTGAAGCGGGATGTTGAGCTCTTAATGCCTCTGTATCTCCTACCTGATGGGAGGAGACTGAAGAGGTGGTGTGCTGGATGAGAGTGGTCAGCTATGATTTTTTTTAGCCTCCCTAATTATTCTTGTGGAGAAGAGTGATGAAAGTGAAGGGAGGCTACATCCTACGGTTTTTGATGCTCAGCGTACTACCCTTTCCAGCCGAGTCTTGTCCTGAGAGGTTGTGTGACCAAACCAGACAAGCATGGAGAATGTGAGCACACTTTCAATAGTAGACCTGTAGAAGTGCATCATGGCTGCCTGGCTGACCCTGAACTTTTTGAGCTGCCGCAGGAAATAGAGTCGCTGGTGGGATTTGCTGATCTTAATGTTGGTGTTGAGATCCCATGATAGGGATTCATGGATGGTGGTCCCGAGGAACTGGAAAGAGGTGACCCTCTCTACCTCCTCCACATCGATGGAGAGGGGGGTGAGGGGACTAGAGATCTTTCTAAAGTCGACTACCAGTTCTTTGATTTTTGAGATGTTAAATATCAGGTTATTGCTTTCACACCATCTCACCAACTCCTCTACTTCTCAGCGATAGTCAGATTCGTCCTCGTTGGTAATGAGACCCACCACAGAGGTGTCGTCTGCAAACTTATGCAACAAGACTGAACTAGTGTGTGACTGACAGAAATGTGTGTATAAGGAATACAAGAGTGGAGATAGGACACAACCCTGAGGTTCACCGGTGTTCAGAAACCTAGGCTGCAAGACATGGTCACCAATTTTAACATCTTGCTTCCTGTCGCATAAAAAGTTAACAATCCATTTACAAAGTGATGTTCTAACACCTAGCTCCTGTAGAGTGTGGATTAGCTTCACAGGAACAATGGTGTTGAACGCGGAGCTGAAGTCCACAAAGAGGACACGGGCGTATGTGGATTTAGACTCCAGGTGTTGAAGGATAGAGTGCAGACAGAGGGAAACTACATCATCAACACTTCTATTTGCTCTGTAAGTGAATTGGTGAGGGTCTAGTGCAATGCTGGACAGGTGTTTACATACCAGGCGCTCAAAGACTTTCATAATGACAGATGCTAGGGCGACAGGCCTATAGTCATTAAGACAGGTGATTTTATTTTTTTTTGAGGCTGGAATGATCACAGCAGATTTAAAGCAAGCGGGCACAATGCCAAGTTGGAGAGACCAGTTGAAGATGGTAGTGAGAACAGGTGTTAGTTGGTCAGCACAGTATCTTAATGTGGCTGACGCCACGCCGTCAGGCCCCCCTGCCTTCCTGATGTTTTGCTGGCGGAGCAACATTCTAACGACATGCTCAGAGATAGTAGGTGGAGAGTCACCCTGCTCTCTGTAAAAAGAGGGGGACTGATGATTTCCACCATCGAAACGACAGTAGAAATCATTAAGCTTCCCAGGAAGGGAGGGGTCATTATCTGGAGCATGGTGCTTGATTTTACAGTCAGTAATGTCCTGCAGCCCTCGCCAAACACCTTTAATGTCATTCGCTTGCAGTCTGTTTTCAAGCTTAGCTTTATAGGAAGCTTTGGCTTTAAACACAGCTCGCTGAAATTCATATTTCAGTAGTTTGTATTTTTCTATATCACCACACGGAAGAGATCGAAAGATCAAGACCTCTCACTCTGCCTCCATTTCCAGGACCCGAGTCCGCTGTGAAAACATGTGACATGAAATGACACAAAACCAAAACATGATGCTGTGTTGCATTTACCTTTTCTCTGAACTTTTAGGCTCAGATGATCAGATTAGCAATGTGAGGAATTAGCATAATGAGCTAATTAATCAACAAAATCTGGAAATGGCTGTAATTTAGCTTTTAGTGAACTTGGAAAGGTGATCTAAGAGTCTAAATCCATGTTGGTGATGTCCAGAAATCCATCCATTACTTTTTCTCATGAGCATAATTTGCATAAATTGTATACAAATAGTTCAAAAATTAGCAGATGGGAATGTTTTCAGATTACTTCATTTTTATTTTTTATTTCTGGACGTCACCAACATGGAGTTAGACTCTCAGATCACCTTTACAAGCGAAATTATAGACATTTTCGGTTTTTAGTGATTAGCTCCTTATACTAATTACTCAAATTACCCAACATGCAACTTTTAGCAGCCAAGTTGAGTCTCCTGTGCTAAGCCTGTAGATGACATTTTAATCATAAAAGTTCATAGAAAACAACATTTCTTGGTCCAGCGAATTTCCAGTAGATGAATGGCATCGTCCCAGTGCAACAAGTGAGAAAAACCAAACCCCGAACCCGAAACCAGTTCACATGAAACTCAGTGTGTCGTCCTCAACATTTTGTTCAAAGAAACCCAGGTCTGCTTTGCCTGCTCGGACAGCACCGTCCATGTTTTCCAGTTAGATGTATACTGCAGAGTGGTGCATCTTGTAAAAATAGATGATCTTTGAGATGTATAGGCACCCTCTGGCATGACGGCGCCTATAGCATTTGCCTAACCTGCCCTATGGACCGCATGGCCCTGTGTGTAAGCTGTAAGTGTTTGTGAGTGTAAACTGTTAATTATAGTTTACTGTGTAATAAGTCAATATTTGAATGAGCTTTTCATTGTCTGTGAACTGAAAATAACTCTTTACTACAGTTGAATTTACCATGAATTCACTTATTGTTATTATTATTCATTTATTATTGTGCTGTTTCCTGTCATGTACCTGCACATTTTTCCTTGTTTCCAATGTCAAACAATGAAAATAAGTCATGTGACTTTATCTCGATATAATGGCTGATTTTATTGTGCTGTATGCACATTTGTGTTCTGTATGTTTACTGATCAGGGCCGCTCGGTCGTGGCGCTGTCCAGTGCTGAAACCGCTGATCAGGGCCGCTCGGTCTTGGCGCTGTCCAGTGCTGATTCTAGTGAGCTGCCAGTTGCGCTAGCGTTGCCTGATGAGCTGCTGAAGATGTTGTTGCTTCGTCCAGTGCTGTTGTACATGGACGGCTAAAAAACTCTGAAATGTTGTCCAAACTTCACATTTGTTTTTCCCATTTAACCGGTTTAAAAAGAGAATTCACTGTAATAAAATTAATGTTCAAGACAAAATTAATTAAGGTTAAAAAATTAATCATTAAAATTGTTTAAATAAAGCAATTTCATTTAAGATTAACAGATTCCACAGCATATAAGTAAAAAATGTACAAATTCATTGTTATAAATATTTTTGTTCATTTTGGAAATTAATTAGAGTAAGAGGAAGTGGCGTGCGTGTGTGCGTGTGCGTGTGTGTGTGTGTGTGTGTGTGTGTGTGTGTGTATGAAGTCATTGATTGAATTAGGGAGTTTGGGTCACGGAGATGAAAAAAACTAAGGAAGTGAATTGATGTGATGTGTGGTGGCTTGACTGGAAAGAGTTACAGCAAGTGAATGTGTTGCAGAAGTGTGTAGTTGTGTTTTTTAAGACTATCTATCCAACAGTCTGTCCATGAGACATTTTCTACATATTTTCTGTGGACTAAAGAAGACACTTTCAGCCCGGAAGTAAGAGATTTTATTTGTCACATTGTAAAGTAGCTTGTATTATCAGATAGCTGTATGATGTAGCAGTCATTATAGCACATTGACTGGACTCATTGTAGCTACTCCAGCGTACACCAGAGCGTTTTTTTTTTTTTTCCCCATTGCTCCCGACCTGGAAACTTTGAAGGATTTACAGTTATCGCTGTGAGCTGCCAAGACAACCTCCAGAGATCCGCCGACTGCCATCACCTGCCTCCTGCTTTGCCGACTGCCAACACCTGCCACCCGGCGGACCCTGGCAAGGTTTGGACAATTGGATACGGTAAGTGATGGGGAGCCAGTGGAGCTGCTGCAGGATGGGCGTGATATGATGGGTGGATGGAGTCTTTGTGATGACACGAGTTGCTGCTGCTGAGTTCTGTACCAGCTGTAGTTTATGGAGGGATTTTTGAGAAAGGCCAAACAGGAGGGAGTTGCAGTCGTCAAGCCGGGAGGTAACAAGACTGTGGACCAGAATGGCAGCTGTGTGAGGTGTTAAAGAGGGGCGGAGGCGCTTGATGTTGCGGATATGGAAGTAAGCTGACCGGGTTATGTTGTTGATATGGGATTTGTAGGAAAGTGTGCTATTGAGGATGACACCCAGACTCTTGACTTCAGGGGAAGGAGAAATGGAACAGTTGTCAACGGATAAGGTGAAACTAGGGGTTTTGGACAGAGTGGATTTTGTGCCAATGAGTATGATTTCTGTTTTGTCACTGTTTAATTTGAGGAAATTGGATGAAAACCAGGATTTTATTTCGAGGAGACAGTCGGTGAGGGAGGAAGGTGGGAGGGTGGAGTCAAGTTTGGTGGAGATATGGAGCTGGGTGTCATCTGCGTAGCAGTGAAAAAGAATGTGATGTTTCTGGAAGATGTGACCAAGAGGGAGTAAGTAGATGATGAATAGCAGGAGACCCAGGACAGAGCCCTGGGGCATACCTGTTGTGACTGGGAATGGCTGTGATGTGAAAGAATTAAGTTGAATGAACTGAGAGGTAGGATTTAAACTAGTTGAGGGGTGTGTGAGTGATGCCAGTAGAGAGGAGTCTGTCCAGAAGGATGGTGTGTGAGATGGTGTTGAAGGCTGAACTCAGGTTAAGCAGGATGAGGATGGATAGGAGACCGGAGTCAGCTGCCAGGAGAAGATCATTGGTGATTTTGAGGAGTGCCGTTTCAGTACTGTGGAGAGGGCAGAAACCAGACTGGAATTGTTCAAAGAGATTATTGTGAGATAGATGGGAATGGATCTGAGAAGTGACGTTTTTTTCAAGGATCTTGGAGAGAAATGGAAGATTGGATATGGGGCAGAGGTTACTGAGGTTATTCGGATCAGCGCCAGGTTTCTTAAGTATTGGGGTGACAGCTGCTGTTTTGAGGGGTGACGGCAAAATTCCAGTGGTGAGAGAAGAATGACTTATGTGCGTAGCCAGGAGGTTCAGGTTAGTTAGCTCAAACCAAATGAAATCAGGTGAGGACAACGTGAAGAAGAAGGAATATGAGAAGCTGGAGAAGAGCCAGGGAGTGGAAGAGGAGCTGGAGAAGATGTGGGAAGTGAAGGCCAAAGAGTCCCGGTGGTGATGGGAGCACTCGGGACTCCAAGAACAACAAGTGAGATCTGAGTCCAGAAGAGTGCAGAGTTCAGAACAGCTGAGATCCTGAAGAAGCTCAAAGTCCCAGGTCTCTGGTGGACACTGAGACTGAGGAGGACACACATCATACCCAGGGACATTTTACATCTGTCCACTGGAGTGTCCTCTATGGACACACTGCCTGTAGCCTTGAAGGTCCTGCAGTGTTTATTCTGCTGTGTGGCTGTGTGTGTGTCATACAATAAAAAAATAAAAGATATGTGACTTTCCAGGCTTAAGGGCTGCTCTTGATTATTTATTAACCAAAAGGGAGATAAGGTGGAACACATACTTTGAGAAATATAATATGTCAAAAGACATTAATTTGAACAGAAATAGTGTTGAAATATTTCTTTAAAATTTGCTATGCTCTTTGTCTGAGAATTTTCTACATGATATTAATAGTTGAGTCTCATTTTACAGGTTTACAGGTTTCATATCATGATCAAATGAAACTTGTGGACTTTGATACTGAAGTTATGAGGAAGTTATTGCACTTTCAGATCTAAAGTGTTCACACTCTCAGGACTGACGCAGGAGGACAACACAACGTCTTTTCTCTCTGTGTGTTTCCTCTCCAGGTGAAGCTGGAAAGTCTCTTTGATTTGATGTGGATGTGACTAAGCAGGTAAAGAGCCGACCAGGGATCATTAGAAATGTTTGATGAACAGGCTCCTACATTGTGTTTTAGAACTGGAGGACTGGAGAGCAGACTGGGATGACAAGATGGCGGTGACGTCTGTCAAAATGTGCTTTTGATGTTTTGTAGATCCACGTTTTTACAGGAATTCCTTGTACCATTTTGTTTTTATTACTAACATCTGACTTTGTCAACAACATTAATATTGTCTAAAGATGTTTACCTGAATTTTTTTCAGTGGCGACCAAAGTGAGCCTCAGTTTGATTTTAATCTCAGATCATGTGGTGAAATATGCAGGAGGAACAACACAAGAAATGCTCTTCAGTCAAACATATCTAAGCTGGTGACATGGATATGCTTGACTGAAAACAAATTAATTATAATTCATAACCTTTCACTTAAACTGTTTTTTCCCAGTCCATGTGTGAGGAGTCCCAGAGGATTCAAAGTCCTCTGTAGATGAAGCTGCTCAGTGGGTTTGATGTAAAGGGCGGCTGCTCTGAGTGTTACGTCCACTCTGTATATGTGACATGGTGCTGACAGGAAGACAGCACACATCCTGTCATGGAAAGCTTGTTGTCATCAATGAGCCGCTGTGTTTGTGTCAAGGTGTCGGCTCGGCTATGGATGTGTGTGAGGAGAGAGAGGAGGGGCTCCCTGCCTCTGAAAGCACTCTGTCTGGGGAACATGACAGCCAGACCAAAGCTAAGAGGTGAGATGAGGATCTCTGACTGTCCATGACTGTTCTCCATCTCAGAGCTCAGCAGGCAAATCAGCACAGCAGCATTATTCACAGGAAAAGCTCTGTGTGTGTGTGTTTAGATCATATTTTTTTTCTATTTTTTAATGTTTCTCAAAATAAGTTATTATTTTCTTAGTATGTTACTAAGAAAGTAAAGCAAATCCCTTCAGTGTGTTCATAATGTTTCTATCAGGATCCAGCAGGAGAGACCAGACTCCCCTGGACCTGGACCTGAGCCCAGCTGTGTGTCCATGAAGAGTGACCGCTCTATGGGACGTCCTGTTCAGTTCAAAGGCAGCCACCTCTCTGAGGATGATGGGTAATTATTTCAAATCGATGATAAATCAGATGTTTTTCTGTCATCAGATTCATGAGATCCAGAATTGGTTTGATCCTTCAGACTCTGTTGACTGAGTTTCCGCTTTCAAAACATCACATCCAATAACCGTGTGTGTGTGTGTGTGTGTGTGTGTGTGTGTGTCCTCCACAGAGTCCAGCAGCAGAGCTCAGAGGTTCCCAGTGCTCAGTCTGCCCAGCAGCATCAAACAGACCTGGCCTCCATATTTAAGGTGTGTAAATGTCCAACAACATAGCGACTGAAAAACAGCCATTCTGCTCTGAATCGTCTCCGTGCTGCTCTCTTCACATCTTTCAGGCTGGATTACAGCAACAAGGATTCATTTAATCTGAGATTAATTCCAGTCAGAGTCAGTGTTGGAAATGAAGGATGTCCCGGGATGTCCCGCAAGGATATCCTGGGGACGATAAAAACAGCAGCAGGGACACAAATCTACAGTGTCTGGGACAGCAGAGAAACTCACCATCACAAATGAAATGATTCTAAAAGAAGTGAAATGTGTCAGTGTGCCGACTGGTGATGAAGGCAGAGCGCCACTGGGAGGCTGTGTCCACATGGTTTGTGTCAGTCACTCTGTCCACAGGGATTAAAAGCTGGTGTCTCTCACTGCTTCTACAGCGCTCAGCTTTTCTTCCATCGGCTCGCTGCCACTTGGCTTTGTAAAATATCTGATGTGAGCTGAGCTGCCTGCAGAACTCGCTGCTTTAGACAAGAATACGCTCACAAGGCTGAATGCAAAATGCTGCCATGTTGGATCTCCAACATGGGCTGTTTGCAGAAATCAGCCGCTTCACACGGGCAGCTGTGCACCTCCGTCCACGGCCCAGAGGTTCGACTCTGTGATGCAGAGAAGGCAGGAAAAAGTGGCAAAACAGCAGCAGAAGAAGAGGACTGATGCTGAAAGACAGTGTGTATGTACATTTCCATCGGCGTCCACCAATCAGAGACAGGCTTGCATTTGCACTGCAGTTTGTGATGCATTTACTGATCCAGCAGTCAGAAATACAGAAAAAACAGTCACTCAGCCAGTCAGCAAGAGAATATTGAAAACTGACTGTGGCCAAACACCTTGGGTGATTTCATGTTTTTATTCAGATATCAGTGCAGTGAACAACCAGAACTTCCATGTTGGACCAGAGTGTGTCAGTAAAGTGATGAGTTACTGAAATAAAGTTATTAAACCATATGTACTGTGTACAATGAAAAAAGATCTTTAATTTTAGACAGTGGTTGTTCAGTCTGGGACAGCTGAAGGCAGAGTTCGGGACAGCTTCCGGACACTGAGGGAAAAACGTCATTTTGAGCCCTGGGAGTTTAGCAAAGCCCGGTTTAAAAAGAGCAGATCAGATTTCAAAGGAAGCAGAGATTTGCTGTTCAATTAAAAACTGATCCTGATTCAGTTTGTCCAAGTTTACAGATTTCAACTTTACTCATCGGATGACAGTTCAGTGAAGATGCTCACTGGAAAAACAGAGGAACAAGTGATCACATGAAGGTTGAGGACTAAAAGCAGACGGACTCACATGCTGTCAGAAGCCAGGAAGCAGAAAGAGAGAAAGCAGTTTGTCTGTTTCCTCTGACAGGGGAACCAGTTTGCTGTGGCTCGCTAACAAGCAGTGAGCTGCTCATCGTGGCTCCACAGACGTTCAAACTTCTCCTCCTCTTCTGAGAAACAGGTTGGGCTGAAGAAATGCAGCAGGGCGGACAAATCCTGCAAGATAAAAGAAAACAGAATCATTAGAGAAAAGAGACTTTCTGACTGACAGGACAGTCTGTCTCTGTCTTTGAACAACTCCATCATTTTGCTCCAAAATGCAGACATTTTCAAAGTTAAAGCCCCTCAAGTGTGAATTAAAGTTAAAACCAGATCACAGTTTAAATTGATCAAACACCAGTTTTGGAGGATCAGGATTAAACTTAATCTAGTTTTAGAGTAGAAACTAAGCTGAGGTTTAAAGAGAGGTTTAAACTGAACCCATCTTCATGTTCAAGCCGTTTAAAAAGTTGGTGCAAACCGTGATTTAACTGGGTTTAAAAATGAATCCTCGTTGGTGCAGCCCAGCCTCAGGCTCTTTGACCTCCATTTGATTTTGTGTTTTGTGTCCAAAATTTAATTTGGAAGTTTAATTCTTTTATTTTTGTGTTCCAGCTGCTGGAGGAGAACATGGTCACCTTTGTGAAGAACGAGCTGAAAAACCTGCAGAGGTCTCTGAGGCCAGATTACCCAGAATTCTTAGAGAGGCAGAGGGGGGATGAGGAGGAAGAGCAGAGGAGGAGCAGGGAGTTTTTTCTGCAGCTCACAATGCACTTCCTGAGGAGGATGAAGCAGGAGGAGCTGGCTGAGCGTCTGTGGAGCAGTAAGGAAATCTTTTTTTTTTTTTTTTTTTTTTTTTTTTTTAAATTTTAATAAAAAAAAAATCTTAGTTTTAGTCTTTGTGCTTCATGATTTTTCTTCTTTGGCTGTGCACTCGACGTCCAGCTCTCCAAAACTCTGAGAAACTTTTAAACTTTCTTTGTCATTTCTGAATGAATGAACAGTTTATTTGGTCAATCCAAACATTATAACAAGACTCATTTCTTATCACTACAATTACTTCAAACACACAAAAAAATGTAGTAAGGATTCGACCAAAAGGGTAAGGCTGAAGCAGAGCTTTTAGGGAGCCTACCCTTTCACCTAAGGCAGTTTTATACATGGTCATGTGCATTTTTCAAAAGAAGAAAGAAAAGAAAAGAAAAGACAAAGCACTAGAAAACTGCAACAGTACTCAAACTGATGACACTTAAGATATCAGAAAAGCCAATAGGCACATTAAAGTCCCTCCAGACATTAAAGTCAGTGCAGACATTGTTTCTTCTCTTTCTCTAATGTATACCTTTTGAACATCCTTTTAAACTGGGAAATGTGTGTTCTTTCTTTGATGTTTTCAGGTAGATTATTCCACAACCTCACCCCATTTACCAATATGCACATGCTTTTGAGTGTTGTTCTTGCATTAGATTGCATCAAGTTTCCTCTCCTTCTTAGTTTATACCCACTTTCTCTATCTCTAAACCATCTTTGAACATTTGTTGGGAGTAATTTATTTTTAGTTTTTTATATTATTTGTGTTGTTTTAAATTCAACTACATCCATAAATTTCAATGTCTGTAAATTTAAAAATAAGTCATTTGTGTGTTCGTTATAGCCCACATTGCTAACTATTCGAATTGCTCTTTTTTGCATAGTACATATTGGCTTTAGGGTGGTTTTGTATGTATTACCCCACACTTCAGCGCGGTAGGACAGATAGGGGAAAACTAATAAGCAGTAAAGAGTGTACAAAGTTTTCAGATTTAGTATATGTCTAACTTTACAAAGAATTCCAACACTCTTTGCCAGTTTAGACCGGACATGTTTTACTTGTGGTTTCCAGCTTAAATTGTGGTCCATTATTACTCCCAAAAAGGGATTTTCATAGACTCTTTCTAATTCAGTGTTATCAATCACTACATTAACTGTTGTGTGTACTGGTATTGCGTTTCCCGAAAACTATATATTTAGTTTTCTTAATGTTTAGAGAAAGTTTATTTAAATCGAACCACAATTTCAGCTTGTTTAACTCCACAGAGACCTCCTTCAACAGATGTTGAAGGTTCTCACCCTCACAGAAAACATTAGTATCATCGGCAAAAATTACATACTTGAAAAAATTGGAAGAATTAATAATGTCATTTATATAAAGTATGAACAGTTTGGGTCCTAATATAGAACCTTGCGGAACCCCACAGGTGGTCTCCATCAGCGGTGACCTAATCTCACCAATCTGAACAAACTGTTGTCTGTGTTCTAAGTAACTTTTTATCCAATTGAGTCCAATTCCTCTGACCCCATACCTTTCCAATTTTTGAATTAAAATATTGTGATTAATGATGTCAAAGGCTTTTTTAAGATCGATAAACACACCGATTGCAAACTTCTTTTTATCAATGCTGGTAGTTAGTTCTTCAGCAAGGTCTAATAAAGCTAATGATGTTGATCGATTATTTCTAAAGCCATACTGACTGTCTGTAAGTAAATCATATTTATCAATAAAACTATCCAATCTAACAGCATATATTTTTTCTAAAATTTTGGAGAGCTGGGGAAGCAGGGAGATTGGTCTATAATTGGTAAAAAGATTATGCTCACCAGCTTTAAAGATGGGAATCACTTTTGCGGTTTTCATTTTATTGGGGGAAAGAACCCAGTCATAATGAGAGATTACAGATATAAACTATAGGGTCTGCTATTTCAATTATTACTTGTTTAATTAATGAAATGTCAATGCCATCACAGTCCATTGAAGTTTTATTTTTAAAATTTCTCACTATGTCAGTTACTTCATTTGTGTCAGTTTCTCTCAAGAAAATAGTTGCCGGGTTTCTTACTCCCAAGAATTGTGTTGCATCTCCCCCTTGTGGCAGAGGTATCTCCTCTGCTAGTTTGGGCCCTATATTTACAAAAAATTTGTTGAAGCCTGCAACCACTGTTCTATGCTTGATGAATTCTTTGTATAAATTATTCTTTTTCTTGCAGGCATTCAACAGACCCTTTGTAATCCAGGGGTTTTCTGGTCGTTTAGAGGTTTTCCTATGTTGTATTGGACAGTTTTTGTGGTATAATGTCAAGAAATCATGTATGAAGGAATTGTAGGCTGAATCTACATCCTCTTTTCTATAGATGTTTCTCCAATCATGAACTGATAAATCATGTCTAAGTTTGTTTAAAGTTTCCTCTGTTCTTAATCTCCTCTGCATATTTATATTTCTTTTGTCAACACACTTGAGCTCACATTCATAAATAACAAACACTGGCAGATGGTCAGTAATATCATTAATTAATAATCCACTCTCTAGGTTATTTATTAAATTATTAGTAAATATATTGTCTATGACAGTTGCTGATTGAGTAGTGATTCGACAAGGTTTAGTTATACTGGGGTATAAGCCCCTACTATACATTGCATCCATAAATTCATCAATCACTGATAGTCTATTAGGGTTAAGACAATCTATATTGTAATCCCTGCATAAGAATAATACCTTTTGCTCAGTGTTTGGAATCATGGCTTCGAAGGCATCTTTAAACTCTTCAATATTAGAATCCGGAGCTCTATAGACACAGCTTACTATGATGTTCTTCTTCTTTCCCATATCAATTTCGATGGCAATACATTCGCAGATGTTTTCAATTGCGGTCGTCATGCTCTCAACAATCTTGTATTTTAACCTCCGGTCAACAAATATCGTTACTCCCCCTCCCTTTTTGTTTTCTCTATTCACATAATTAAAATTATATCCTTCTAACTCAAAATCAGTCTCTTTCTGTTGACTGGTCCAGGATTCTGAGATTGTAATTCCATTGAATGACATGTCATTGTGCTGTAAGTAGTCTTTGATCTTACGGAAATTTGCATATAGACTCCTGCTATTGAAATGTATTATTGAAATACTATTTTTTAAGTTGAATTTCTCCTTGAACTCGTTTTCGGTGTAATAGCAACAATTACTGGTCACATGATCATAAAAATTACTGTCAGGGTCTTTGTCTGGTTCCAACATATTAAAGAGTTAGCTTAAGTACATACACTCACTTTCAAAGTACACCCCATTACATATCGTGGTTGCATTTGCGGTAGATTTATCCAGTGTAGCTGACCAGTTATATGTCATGGCAAGTCCAAGAAGGTTTCACGTCACCAGTATTCCTCATCCACACACGCGCGCCCGCATTCACTCTCACGTTCATGGCATCTCTCCCCCTCATTCGCACACACTTTTACACATTTACTCTCACATACATACGCTCACCATGTTCGCTTGATCATCAGGCTCTTGTGGTCATCATCAGGTTGGGTTGAGTATGTTCCTCTTTCCTGCTGGCGGTGGTGGAGGTATTCCCAGTCAGTCTTGGTTTTCAGTAGTGTTATCGTCACATTAATCAGTGTTGTACATAGGCCTACTTCTTGATCGCTTATCAAGGCCCACCACAAGCAGTCATAAGGCGCATCACCCCACTCATTCATACCACATTCCCAGTCATGCACCTTCATCCATACATCAGCGGACACACTCATACAAACGCACACACTCACTGCACATACATACCACTTGCGCACTCTCATCCATACATCAACGCGCACACACGTGCGGACGCACACATTCACAGCACCACCAAGCACACCAAAAAATAAAAATAAAAAGGCAGCAAAAGGGTAGTTGAAAAGTAGGTCCAAAATGAATCCAGAAGAAAAGTAGATTGCAGTCGACGGGAAAAATAGCAACAGAAAAAAAAGCATCTTGTTTCCATAAACATCCAAAAAAGTTGATTCTAAGTCCCAAAAAGTGGCACCAGAGATCAGAATCTATACAGCTATACGGCACCATATTTCTCCAAGTCTTTGAGATCCTTTATTATCAGTGTCTTCTCCTCCTCCGTGGGAGACGCATTCGTTCGGATCCATACTTTGCAGTCCCTGGTCCACGTAGCCTGGATCTTCTTCTGTTTTCTGAGTGTCCTCGCATGTTTGGCAATGTCCGCGTTTCTTTTGGTTAGATGTTCATTTAAGTACACATGTGTACCTTTCAGCTTCTTTGTCTGTCTCATGAGTTCGACTTTGTGTCTTCTGTTTGCGAATCTCAGGATAATGGTGCGTTCTGTCTGGCCGTTTCGTTTAGGTAGTGTGTGACAGGCGGCAATATTTTCCTTTAGGATCAAAATGCCTTTCTGTTTAAAGTACTGGATCACCTGTTCCTCCAGCGTCTGTTGTTCGGTATCGGACAGCAGGTCTGTATCGCCGTGTCGGGTGACATTCGCGAAGGAGCGGTGTCTGGTTGGCAAGCCGCTGATTAACACATCTTCCTTGCGGGTATATTGCTCTAGTTCGTCGATTCTTTGCTACAGATTTGCAATTTTCTCATCCTTTAGTGTTATCAGTTGGTTGAGCTTCTTCACTTCCTCTACCAACCCGCTTATTTTGTTTACATTCAGGGCCATTTCGTTGATTTTCCCAGTCAAGGTTTTCAGGGTTTCACTTGTCTCATCCATCTCCAAAAGTTTGTTTGTTAGTTGTTTTCTTTCTCTCTCGTCTTCGGTCTTCTACCTTTTAGTTCAGTTTTCTCAAATTGTGCAAGCAATAATTAGTCTCCATGGTTTAAGTCAACCATTTGCAAGTTTAATTTGAATTCGGAGAGGAGCCGCGAGGCTTCTGCTCCGCACCTAATGTTCTTACCCGACAGTTTCACTAACTCCCACTCGTTACCGAAAAATGTCAATTACCAGCCGAGTGAAACAGCCAATCAGATCAAAGCAGCTGTGATGCGTCAGGCTGTTGCTTGATGACAGATTATTTCAGCCTCTGAGTTTTCCTCCCAGCCACCAGGGGGCGGCTTGTCCTCCTCCTGCCTGCCGGTGAAAAGCAGCTTCCTGTTCTCTCCGGCTGAGGCAGCGCTGTGCTGTTTGTTAAACTGTGAACTTTATTCTCCCCAAATCCTGATCGGGACATGCAGCTCTTCGTTTGTTTCTGCAGTCTGTTGTTTGGCGGCGGCTGCTTTGTGTTGTCGTCCTCTGATAGCTCATGTTTAAGTGTTGTCATGGCAACACCTTGACCAATCAAGACGGACAGCCCTTTTAGCTCCTCCTAAAAGTTCCTGGAGCAGGGCCCAAATCAGCTTCCAGGAACTTTAACCTGGAACCATGTTGTTGCCATAGAAACGATTGCAGAACTTGTAAAATAGCCTTCAGGTCTCGGCACACCTCGCTACGTTCTTACAGTCGAACAGGACCAATAGATACACTTACCAGGAAATATTCACATTTCTCATATGTAATACAACATTGTTTTGTTGATGTTTTTGTTTGTTTGTTCATTCAGAAACTGCCGCTGCAGCGTGCCAAGGTGAACTCAAATCTAAGCTGAAGAAGAAGTGTGAGTGTGTGTTTGAGGGGATTGCTAAAGCAGGAAACCCAACACTTCTGAATCAGATCTACACAGAGCTGTATATCACAGAGGGAGGGAGTGGAGAGCTCAATGAGGAACATGAGGTCAGATGGATTGAAACAGCATCCAGGAAACCAGCCAGACCAGAAACAACAATCACATGTGAGGACATCTTTAAACCTTCACCTGGAAGAGATCGACCAATCAGAGCAGTGATGACAAAGGGAGTGGCTGGCATTGGGAAAACAGTCTTAACACAGAAGTTCACTCTGGACTGGGCTGAACACAAAGCCAACCAGCATGTCCACTTCACATTTCCATTGACTTTCAGAGAGCTGAATCTGCTGAGAGGGAAAAAGTTGAGCTTAGTGGAACTTGTTCATCACTTCTTCCATGAGACCAAAGAAGCAGGAATCAGCAGGTTTGAGCAGTTCCAGGTTGTGTTGATCTTTGATGGTCTGGATGAGTGTCGACTTCCTCTGGACTTCAAGAACAACCAGATGCTGACTGATGTTACAGAGTCCACCTCAGTGGACGTTCTGCTGACAAACCTCATCAAGGGGAACCTGCTTCCCTCTGCTCGCCTCTGGATAACCACACGACCCGCAGCGGCCAATCAGATCCCTCCTGAGTGCGTTGGCATGGTGACAGAGGTGAGAGGCTTCACTGACCCACAGAAGGAGGAATACTTCAGGAAGAGATTCAGAGATGAGGAGCAGGCCAGCAGAATCATCTCCCACATCAAGACGTCACGAAGCCTCCACATCATGTGCCACATCCCAGTCTTCTGCTGGATCACTGCTACAGTTCTGGAGGACGTGTTGAAGACCAGTGAGGGAGGAGACCTGCCCAAGACCCTGACTGAGATGTACATCCACTTCCTGCTTGTTCAGTCCAAAGTGCAGAACGTCAAGTATCATGGGAGAGCTGGGACAGATCCACTCTGGACTCCAGAGACCAGGGAGATGATCCTGTCTCTGGGAAAACTGGCTTTTGAGCAGCTGGAGAAAGGCAACCTGATCTTCTATGAAGCAGACCTGGCAGAGTGTGGCATTGATATGAGAGCAGCCTCAGTGTACTCAGGAGTGTTCACACAGATCTTTAAAGAGGAGCGTGGGCTGTACCAGGACAAGGTTTTCTGCTTCGTCCATCTGAGCCTTCAGGAGTTTCTGGCTGCTCTTTATGTCTTTGTGACATTCAGCAACTTTGGAGTCAATCTGCTGTCAGAAGAACAATCAACCTCGAGTTTTTCTGCAGTGTTCAACATATCCAAACTAAAACTATACCTCCTCCAGAGTGCTGTGGACAAGGCCTTACAGAGTCCAAATGGACACCTGGACTTGTTCCTGCGCTTCCTCCTGGGTCTTTCACTGCCGACCAATCAGACTCTCTTACGAGGCCTGATGACACAGAGAGGAAGTAGCTCACAGACCAATCAGGAAACAGTCCAGTACATTAAGGATAAAATCTGGGAGAATTCCTCTCCAGAGAGAAGCATCAACCTGTTCCACTGTCTGAATGAGCTGAATAACCATTCTCTAGTGGAGGAGATCCAACAGTACCTGAGATCAGGAAGTCTCTCCACAGTCCAACTGTCCCCTGCTCAGTGGTCAGCTCTGGGCTTCATCTTACTGTCATCAGAAGAAGATCTGGATGAGTTTGACCTGAAGAAATACTCTGCTTCAGAGGAGGCTCTTCTGAGGCTGCTGCCAGTGGTCAAAGCCTCCAAGAAATCTGTGTAGGTTCATTTAGAATTGGATATATTTAATACTTTAATTTTGGTGAACTATAGGTTAATTTTATTACCTGAGAAAAATAAGCTGACATTTTCAAATTTACCTTGTTCTTCACTAATTCCTCCTCAGGCTTAGTGGCTGTAATCTGTCAGAGAGAAGCTGTGCAGCTCTGGCCTCAGTTCTCAGCTCCCAGTCCTCTAGTCTGAGAGAGCTGGACCTGAGTAACAACGACCTGCAGGATTCAGGAGTGAAGCGTCTCTCTGCTGGACTGGAGAGTCCACACTGCAGACTGGAGGCTCTCAGGTCAGGATCAGAGAACTCAAGAGCTTTCAAAACTGGACTAAATGATAACATAAAGCCGATCACACATTTGAATATTTGTCTGAATGAACCCAGCTAATTTCAGATTGTTCATTGTGCCGATGAAAAAATCCAACATGTATGTGTATCAGACTGTGTTGTTGTTTTTGGTGTGTCCATGTGCAGG
Source organism: Myripristis murdjan (assembly GCF_902150065.1). Lineage (NCBI taxonomy): Eukaryota > Metazoa > Chordata > Actinopteri > Holocentriformes > Holocentridae > Myripristis > Myripristis murdjan. The sequence goes on along the minus strand of NC_044002.1, from coordinate 26,993,721 downwards.
CTGTCAGGCTGTCTGCTCACACAGGAAGGCTGTGCTTCTCTGGCCTCAGCTCTGAGCTCCAACCCCTCCCATCTGAGAGAGCTGGATCTGAGCTACAATCATCCAGGAGACTCAGGAGTGAAGCTGCTCTCTGCTGGACTGGAGGATCCAACCTGGAGACTGGAGGCTCTCAGGTATGGAGAGACACACACCATGGGCTCTATCTTTCAAACTGCACTACCCGTTGCCACTTCCCGCTACCCGTGAATTACGCATTTAGCAGCTTCCACTATTCCTAAACGGTATCTTGCGGCCACACTACCCACTATACATTATGCCGACTGCTTTATTTGTGCCTGGAGGTGTGTCCGTGGGCGTGTTTATGAGCTTTCCCTACAATTGCTGCTCACCAGAGCAGTCACTGGGTTCCCGGCATTCACGCATTCCGGCATTCATGCCATCTGGGACCAGCTGATTGCCAGCTGATCGCGGAGCTGCTCCATGCTGGGAAAGACTGACTTTTTGATCTGACGATCGACAAACTAGCTCTTTTTATCCTACAAACACCAATCAACAACCAAGCAGCCAAGCCGATCTGTCCACGCTCCCACCATAAAGCTTACAACCATCGGACCTGCTTACCGGAGGCCGTTCAACAGCAGTAGGCCCAGTCTTTGGGCCTATGCCGGTAAGTCTCGTTCCCGAGCCTAACGTAATGATTGCCACTACAACCTCCATAACCATAGCTCTTCATCTTATCAGGACTCTTTTCCTGGCCTTAGCTGTCTCTTTTCCCCAGCAAACCACCAATCAGGCACCACAATGCCGAAAGAGGAGACTTTGCTACTGAAAAAGGCAGAAGAAAAGATAGCTGACCTTAAGGAGGACATAAGTCGGCTGTCGGAGGAACTTCGGAAGAAGGATTCCCTCTTGTCCACTTTCAGGGCCCGGTTGCCAACGTTGTCCAGCTTTATGGAGACCACTCACAATGGAGAGCTGGCTTCGCAGGGGGCTGCCCTCCAGGACACAGTTGCATGGGACCCTTCCTCCTGTCAGCTGCCCTCCTGCTCAACTCCGAACCATGGGACTCCCTGGTCCAAGGTGGTCATCCGCGGTCGGAAGAATGCCTCAAATGGGGCTGTCCCTTTCCCTCCCCCGGGCCTCCCTCTCCCACTCTCCAACCAGTATGTGGTCCTATCTGCGGATGAGAACCTGGCGTTCCCGTCCAATGCCTGTGTTTCCATGGTTGCACCTCACTCGAGTTCGGACCAGTGTGTGGTGCCTCTGCTGCACACTGTCCCGGCTGTCTCTCCACCGTCAAACACCACAGCTGCCCTCCCACTCACAGACGCCGCAGCGGTACTCCCACTGACTGACACCGCGGCTTTCCCACCACTTGCGGTTGTCAACACCTTGGCTACCCCCCTCCTGGCGACTGACGGTGCTCCCGGTCCATCCCGCCCTGTGGGCTTGGTGTCTACTGGTTCTCTAGGTCCCTCTCCACCACAGGGTGCCGGAGCGGCCAAGGCTCCCCGCCATGGTTCTCTCAAGACCAGCCATTGCTCCGGTACGCGAAAGAGTCCTCCATCCCGGCCCTCGTCCTCGTCTGCCCGGTGAAAAAGTATCCTGAGGGAGGCGGCACGCAGAGCGAGTCACTCCGGCACGGCACAGCATCATCAAGCCACAGCTAGCTCTGCTGCCCCTCCGCACACTTCACCTGTCCACTCAGGTGAGCAGCGGTGCTCGTCTCCCCGTCCCCTTTTTCCCCCAACCACCTTGATCGTGGGTGACAGTATTACAAAACATATGCGCTTTGTTAATGCCATCACCCACTGCCTGCCAGGAGCCACAGTCCCAACTTTAATAGAGAAACTCCCTGAGCTACTCCAAGCTCTTCCATCCTCTGTAGAGCTTATCGTCCTGCATGTCGGGACAAATGATGTAGTCCGCGGCCAATCAGAACTAATTAAAAAGGACTTCATTAAAATGTTTAATCTTTTAACCAACAGTGATAAGTCAGTTTTTATCAATGGTCCTCTGCCAACACTTGGCCACGGCGCTGAACGCTTCAGCAGGCTGCATTATTTGAATCTGTGGCTTCAAGCAGCTTGCAGGGCGCATGACTTTGTTTTTATTGATAATTTCAACTTATTTTGGAACCGTCCTTCCTTTTATCAGACTGACAGTCTTTTCCCCTTAGCAAACTAGGCAGCCACATGCTGGCAGTAAACATGCGCCATGTAATTAGGTACATGCCCCCAAATCCCCACAACCCAAAAATAAATGACTTCCTGGCTCCGGCCTCTCGTCTTCCTCTTTGGTAGTAGCTCCACTTACACCTTCCTGTGATAGCTCCCCCTGCTGTTCACCAAAGGAACACTCCGCCCTTAACCCTACAGTGCCCAAGTCACAATATGGCCCCATTGATTGTTATTTCCCCCCGATTACTATTTCAGTTATTATCTCGGTTCGACCCAATTTACCACAGCCACGGAGAAATTATATGCGCGCTCAGAACCTATTACCTCTTAAATGCTCTAGAACTCTTGCAATGCCTAACAAAGTGGGATCCAAATCCATTAAAATGGCGCTGTTGAATGCCCGCTCCATCACATACAAATCTTTAATTTTAAACGATCTGTTTATTAGTAAGGACCTGGACTTTCTGTTTGTTACTGAGAATTGGCAAAGGGACGAGGAATATGCATCTATGAATGAGTTGTGTCCACCTGAGTGCTCTTTCATTTGTGCCCCAAGGATAGCAGGCCATGGTGGGGGTCTGGCTCTAGTGTACAAGAACTGCTTTTCCACCAGGAGGGTGACCTCCGAAACTTATTCTTCATTTGAACTATTAATCACTAACATTGGGCGCTCCCACCCCTTTTATTGTGTTTTAATTTACCGCCCCCCTGGTATTAATAGCTCCTTTCTGAGGGATTTTAGTGACTTTTTAGCTCCTATAATTAAATTTGAGATAATTGTAATGCTTGGTGACTTTAACGTGGCTGTAAATGATACTACCAACAACTTTGTTGTAAATTTCTTAAACATCACTGAATCTTTTAATTTCTCTCAGCACGTCAGAGGCCGACACATGTTAAGGGCAACACTCTGGACCTTGTTTTTAGGCTTGGTTTAGACATTGACAGTGTCTGGCCTCTCTTTCCTCCGCTTTTACCAACAGTGGGGTGCAGCCATACAGTGCTGATATTGATGTCAGTACTCAAGTTCATACTTTTAACTTTTATTGCTCTGTCATTTTGGATGAAATTGCTCCTGTGAAATCCCGCACTGTCCCTGCAGCTAATCCTTCCCCTTGGCTAAATGATGACATTCGTTGTTTCAGACGCAAATGTCGGAGAGTTGAGCGCCTGTGGAAGTCCACCAAGCTCCAGGTTCATCGTCTTTATTTTAAAGAGCTCTTATCTGAATATAATTCCATGGTTAAGGCGGCAAGAGCATTTTACTTCGCTAATCTTATTTCCTCTAACAAGAGAAACCCCAAAGTCGTCTTTGATACCATTAATAATATTGTTGGTGCACAACCTCCTGCTGTACCTGTATTTTCTAATGAAGATTGTAGTAATTTTCTATTGTTTTTTGTGGACAAGGTTGCTAGTGTTAGGGCGGGTATATCCCCACCCTCCATCGCCCGTCTCCTTGTCCCACCTAATCAGCAGCCAATTTTAGATTGTTTTTTGCTCATCTCCTTGCAAGATTTAACAGAACTTGTTAGTGTTATGAAGATCTCTTCCAGCCCGCTAGACATTTTGCCTACAACACTGTTGAAAAAGGTCTTCAACTGTGTTGGCTCAAGTCTGCTCTCCATTGTTAACTGCTCACTGGTTTCAGGTTGTGTCCCTTATTGCTTTAAACAAGTGGTTGTTCAGCTCCTTCTCAAAAAACCCAATCTGGACCCTTCCATTTTAAGCAATTACCAGCCTATATCCAAGCTTCCGTTTATTTCAAAGATTTTAGAAAAAGTTGTCGCAAACCAGCTAGTCTCCGCCTTGAATAAGCATAACATCTTTGACAAGTTCCAGTCTGGATATCGTCAACTGCATTCCACAGAGACAGCTCTTCTTAGAGTCTCCAATGATATTATGATGGCCTCTGATCCTGGTAAATGTACTATCCTTGTCCTGCTTGATCTCAGTGCGGCTTTTGACACAGTGGATCACTGTATCCTTTTAGACAGACTGAGGAATTGGGTTGGCATCTCAGGGGTTGCTCTAGACTGGTTTGCCTCCTATCTCTCCGATAGACATTTCTCTGTTGCTGTTGGTCCCTATTCGTCCGAGTTTGCCTCCCTGTCCTGTGGGGTGCCTCAGGGTTCGGTTCTGGGGCCAATCCTGTTTGCACTTTACATGCTCCCCCTCAAAGATATTATTAGTAGTTTCAAGGATATCTCTTATCATTTGTATGCGGACGACCTCCAGATATATTATTTCTTTAACCCTGACACGATGAATGGTGTCAATGCACTGCATAATTGTCTGTCTGCAATTAGGGATTGGATGGCCTGTAACTTTCTCCAGTTGAATGCTACCAAAACCGAGGTACTGATTGTTGCTCCTGACAGTAATGTTACTAAGGTAGCCAGCTGTATTGGTCCCCTGACCTCAAACATGCGGCCCAACCTAAGAAATCTTGGTGTTACATTTGATCAGGCCATGCACCTCGATGAGCATATTACTAATATTACTCGTTCATGTTTTTTCCATCTTAAAAACATTGCTAAACTTAGATCTATAGTATCTCATTCTGAACTGGAAATGATGACTCATGCCTGCATCTCATCTCGTATAGACTATTGTAATTCTCTCTTTACATGTCTCAATAATGCATCCATTGACCGCCTTCAGTTAGTACAGAATGCCGCCGCCAGGCTGCTGACCTGCTCTAGGAGGTACTGTCACATAAGTCCGGTCCTGGCCTCTTTACACTGGCTTCCTGTTATTATTATTATTATTATTATTTCCTTTATTTATTCAGGGAAGGTCAGTTGAGAGCAAGCTCTCTTTTCCAATGACGCCCTGATTACAATTACAATAAAACATACATAATATCATAAATCACAATTACAAACCGGTTGCAGAAGATTGAACAATAAACTTTTGAAGCAATCTAAAGAAATCAGGTGATTTAGACCCAGGACATTCTGCAAGTCATTCCACTTCTGAGGAGCATAAAATTGAAATGCAGTCTTCCCTAATTCTGTCCTTACATTAGGAATGTTTAAAATCAAAATCTCTTGTAAACGAGTGTGCAAGTTACTGGTTCTAAGTGAAATTAAACTGGTAAGATACACAGGTAAAACATCAAGTAAGGCCTTGTAAATGCCTGTTAGTTTCAGGATCCAGTACAAAGTGCTGGTACTGACTTATAGAGCCCTACATGGTCTGGCACCTGCATATCTGTCCGACTTGCTCCATGCCTATGCCCCCAGTAGGTCCCTGAGGTCTGCAGATCAGGGCCTACTAGCAGTCCTGCGTACTAGGCTTAGAACCAAGGGTGACAGAGCCTTTGAGTCTGTGGCTCCTAGATGGTGGAATGCACTTCCACCGGACCTAAGAGCCGTGACCTCTGTCAACATTTTTAAGAAGCGGCTCAAAACACATCTATTTAGACAGGCTTTCCCATAGGATTACGCCACTGTTGTATTTGTATTTCCTTGTATTGCCTTTGTGTTTCTATTGTTTTTTTATTGCATTTTTATTTCCTTAGCATCATATTTTTATACTGATTATATATATTTATATTTATATTGTTTTATTACTGTCCATTGTATTTTTATTTCTTTGAATTGCATTTGTATATTGTTTTATTAGCTTTGAGCATTTGTATTTTTAACTTGTAAAGCACTTTGTGAGTTCTCTCTGTGAAAAGCGCTATATAAATTTTTTTTTTTTTTTTTTTTTTTTTACTAGTTGCTATCTTCACCACACATGTTAGGGAAAGCAGATAGTGGGTCCTCAGAACCACCTGCTATCACATTTGGGCATTTACAAGAGCCCAGGCAGCTTCAATGCATGTCCACTTGGACACATGTGGATGTGCACATGCGGCTCCTCCTCCCAAATAAAAAGCCACCTTGCTTTAGCCTCAGTTGAACCCCTGAGAAAATGGCAGAGATAGCACTAAATCACGACCTTCCTCTCTCCATCACGGGTTTCGCTTTGCGGATTTGGGATTGCGCATCCTGCTCTTAAAGGCACTGGCACCTGGCACACTGACTGGTTTAACTGGCGTAACGCCCAAACCACGCCTATGTATAATGTAACGGGTAGCGCAGGTGTTTTACAGATAATGGCAGGTGTGCAAGATAGCAACGTCTCTTACGCAATGCTGAATCCCCAAATAACGGGTTTAGGGACTCTGACACAAGATAGGGCCCCATGTCTTCTAGATTGGTGGATATGATCACTCATATCCACCATTCAACATGAAACAATATTCCTGGTCTGCTAAATGCTTCATAGGGAAGGTTATTTACTGCCCATGTTTCCATCCTCAAAGAGAATCTGCTGCTCTGACTCTGTTTCTTCCTCCAGGGTGGACCATGGTGGAGAGCAATGGTTGAAACCAGGCCTGAGGAAGTGTAAGTGTGGATTTAGTTTGATTCCTGAACACAAAGCAGCAAACATTCAGCTGTTTAGATGCTGCAGCTGCAGCTTCTGCTGTTTGTTCTCAGCTGCTTTTAATGTTGAACCAAAAATCATTTAGTTGCTGCTCGAGAACAAACAGCGTCTTTATTCCCCGATCCTCATTTGGCTGTTTAGTTTTTATCAGTCGATTTTTATTCATTTGATCACAACTGACGTCCACAAAGGAAAAATGTCCATGCTTTTACCATCCTAACTGAGTGGTATCCATCTCTGTAATGAAATGTCTAACATGTGGAAGTTGTGTGTTTCCAGCGTGGATGTTGTGGGGAAACAGAGGCAGACAACTTCTCTGCTTGACTTGGCCAACTGGCGTGTTGTTTGTTGCAGTGCTAACACATGTTGCTGCTCAGTAACATGGCGCCGTAACACGCACCACAAACTGCTTTTATACCGCCACAAGGAGTTAGCTGTTACTATGGCAACACACTTACCACAGTAACACAGAAAGGCACAAAACAGAACTGATCATGTTGACAGGCCAGTTATAATGAATTATGACCACATTCTATTATGTGTCTGCTGCTAAACTGTAATACTACTACTACTACTACTACTACTACCAATAATAATAATAATAATGATAATGATAACAAAACAACAATAAGAAGTGCCAATAATGCTAATGCTAATAATAGTAATAACAATAATGTCAACAGTTATTATTAAGCATTATTATACGAGAGGGTGTACTTGACTGTTATTATTGTCAGGACAGTGATGCGGACAGCGTTAGCATCACTGAAGTATATACAACTATTACTAACAAAATAAAATGTATAATCAAAATGTATTTATACTGTGGGTATTTCACTCTCAAAATATCAAAGTTTTTTTTGCTAGTATTCTCTCCGTTTCAGTGGAAACACATGAGATCTGACGTTAACTAGTCCTTGTCAGCCAACGTGGGCTTATCATGTTTTCTAGACATCGTGATTTCCCAAAACTGAATAAATGTCACGCATACGAACAAAAAACTCCTTTGCTGCTCAATCATGTTGTAACTGGAATATTCGCTGGAAAAAAATATTTTTTTTCCTCGACTGATATTTATACTACAACCAACTTATTGTTATGACCCTGGCCTAGGGGCACCAGGGTCACACACGATGGTTGCCCTGCTCTTCCCACTCCCAAGTACACCAGCCAACAATACACTATTTTGAAGGCAAAGTAGCAGTTTTATTAAACTTCAGAGAGAGCACAGCCAAAATAATAAATAAAACCGCTAACTCAAACTCCCTGCCTTACCTGTTAGAAAACAAATTAAACAAAAGACAATCAAACTTACCTACCTCCTAATCTAAAGTAAAACAGGAGAAAAAGAACTATAACAAAAAGGCTTCTCCCTCCTACAGAGGACTGCTACTTCTCTCACTAATATTTACAATATTTACAAAGGTGGTGACGGGGTCACCACAAAACACACAATGCTAAGGGCAGATAATTTTCCACTATTCAAAACCGATGTCTATCTAACACTCAAATCACAGACGCTGGAAATAGTTGGCTGCTGTCGGTTGGGAGTCAGAGAGTCAGAGACTGACGGCTGGGATCAGCTGGCATTTAAAGGGAATGATCAGCCAATCAGCGGCAGCAGCTCGGTCACGTGGTCAGCTGGGAGAGGCTCGCACACCTGCAGCTCATGAAAACAGACAGCTGATTTCTGATGCAGAGAGGGAGGGGAGAGAAAGAGCTGTCAGCACACAACAAAAAGTAAACACAACAGATACATGACCCCTGGTCATAACACCTCCCCACCCAAAGAAAATCAAACATGTTCCCCCTACAGAACATGTCTGATTTTTTTTTTTTTTTTTTTTTTTTTTACACTAACTAGGAGCGAGACAGTGCATCAGCCATAATATTGTCTAAACCCTTCTTATAACGAATTTCAACATCAAAATCCTGAAGTAAAAGAGACCAGCGCATAAGGCGTTGGTTGCTATTCTGCATCCGGAACAAAAAAACGAGTGGGTTGTGGTCGGAGAAAACGACAGTGGGCACTGGGCTGGAGCTAACATAAACAGAAAAATGCTGGAGAGCCAACAACAAAGACAGGGCCTCCTTCTCAATTGTGCTATAGTGCAACTGGTGTTTGTTGAACTTTTTGGAGAAATAGGCTACAGGATGGTCAATGCCACTGTCATCCTCCTGCAAGAGCACTGCGCCCGCTCCATGCGCACTGGCATCCACTTCCAACTTAAACGGACGCGCAAAGTTGGGAGCAGCGAGCACAGGGGCACTGCAGAGGAGAGCTTTAGCAGCCTCAAAAGCGGACTGACATTCCCCCGACCACTGAAAAGGGGTTTTAGGACTAACTAAACCTGTCAACGGAGCTGTGACGTCAGCAAAGTTTTTACAGAAGGCCCTATAGTATCCAGCCATCCCCAGAAAACGGCGGAGTTCACGGCGCGTTTGAGGAGCTGGGAAATTCAGAATGGCCTGCACTTTGGAAGAGACAGGGCTAACGCAACCCTGTCCCACTTGCTTGCCCAGATATGTTACAACAGCCTTCCCAAACTCACACTTGGCCAAGTTGAGGGTGAGGGAAGCGTTTTGCAGCCGGGTGAAGACGTCACAGAGAGTGTCCAAATGTTCAGACCAGGTGGATGAATACACAACAATGTCATCTAAATATACACCACAATTTTCAACGCCACACAACACTGTATTCATCAGCCGCTGGAAAGTGGCAGGTGCGTTCCGTAGACCAAACGGCATGACGGTGTATTGCAGGAAATGATCCGGGGTGACAAAGGCACTAATTTCAGAGGCACGGGGTGTAAGTGGAACTTGCCAATATCCTTTAAGGAGGTCCAATTTAGTGACAAATTTGGCCGAGCCCACGCGGTCGACCAAATCGTCCATGCGCGGGAGAGGAAATGAATCGGGTTTGGTGATGCTATTCAGCCTCCGATAATCATTGCAAAAACGGGGGGTCTGATCGGATTTTGGCACCAACAACGATGGTGAACTCCAGGGACTACAACTGGGAACAGCAAAACCATTCTCCAAGAGATACTTTACCTCTTTTTGCATTACAGCACGTTTGGTTGGATGGACACGATATGCGTGCTGTTTTATGGGTTTGTGATTCCCTACGTCAATGTCGTGAGACAGTACGTGTGTTTGGGTGGGAGTACCACCGAAAAGTTTTGGGAAATTTTGGATGAGCTTACTAATGTCACCTCTGGCCGAATCACACAAGTGTGCCGAATGGGCATCTAAATTGGACAAAATCTCAGTGTTACACAGGCGAGCACATAAAACAGAAGCGCCAATGTCATCCAGCCCGTCATCTTTTGGGTCATAAGCGGGCCGGGAGACAGCGACGGAGGCTACCGGAGAGACTACCGGCGACGAGGCACTTGATGCGCGGTCAACATACTGTTTGAGCATGTTGATGTGGCACACACGAGTTTTCCTTTTACGATCGGGGGTTTGGATCACATAATCTGTGTCACTGATTTTGCGGTCAATTACATATGGGCCGGAGAATTTTGCCTGCATTACAGAGCCACCAACAGGTAACAAAACTAAAACACGGTCACCTGGCTGAAAAGAACGCACCACAGTTTTCTTATCAAAATTTTGCTTCATTTTGGACTGAGCAGAGGAGAGAGACTCACGGGCCATTTCACAAGCGTGATGTAATCTCTCCCGAAATGAACTGACATAATCCAAAATGTTCTGGCCACTGGACTGGTGGGAGAGCCACCGCTCCCGCAACAGGCGCAGAGGACCGCGCACAGTGTGACCAAAAACTAACTCAGCGGGACTGAAACCCAAGGACTCCTGTTGAGTTTCCCGCACAGCAAACATCATCAAAGGCAACCCTTCATCCCATTCACGGTTCGACTCCGTGCAGAATTTGCGAAGCATACTTTTAAGCGTCTGGTGAAACCTTTCTAGGGCACCTTGACTCTCTGGATGATAGGCACTGGACGTTTGGTGTTTGACATTTAATTCAGACATTACCTGAGCGAAAATCTTAGACATGAAATTTGTGCCTTGGTCGCTTTGGATGCGTTTGGGAAGACCAAATGTGGAGAAGAACTTTACAAGTGCTTTGACAATGGCACGGGCCTTCAGTGTGCACAGCGGGATAGCCTCAGGATAACGGGTGGCTGCACACATCACCGTGAGGATGTACTGGTGACCAGACTTGGTTTTTGGTAAAGGCCCAACGCAATCAACAATGACATGCTCAAATGGTTCACAAATTACTGGAATGGGATGCAGTGGAGCAGCAGGAATCTTTTGGTTCGGTTTACCAGAGACTTGGCAGGTGTGGCACGAACGACAAAACTTAACCACATCCGACTTTAAGCCGGGCCAGAAGAAATAACGCAAAATGCGTTTATAGGTTTTGCTGATACCTAAATGACCAGACAGACAATGATCATGGGACAGAGTCAAGACCTGCAAGCGGAGAATCTTTGGGACTACAATTTGTCGCACGGACTCATGTGTAACACTCGAAGACCAACAGCGCATCAGAACACCATCATCCAGAAGGTAAGTCACAGTCTTATCAGGGGATTGCTTATTTACCTGGGACAGACAGTATGTTAAAGTGGGGTCAGTTTGCTGTTCTCTAATGAGATGCTCCCTATCTACTGGCATTTTCAGACACTCATCGGGGCAAAGCTCAACAGACACGTTACATTTTACGTCACCATTTTTGTGGGCTGCGCTTGTCTGAACAGAATCACTTAAAGAGTCACCTAAATCCACACACTCAGAAGTTTCGGGGATTGTGCCCGTCTGAACAAAATCACACAGAAAAGAGTCACGTAATTCCACACAGTCAGCATTTTTACGTGCCTGCGCACGAGTGACGGCACACACAGGAAACAGAGGGGGCGAGTCTAGCGCAGCGGGCGAGACGCAAACCGTGAAGGTCGGGTCGTCAGTAACTACCGGGGACGGAAAAACTTTCCCCCCCGCCACATCATTTGCAAGAATTAAGTCAATGCCAGCTATCGGCAGCTGGGGCCTCACAGCAATTTTGAATTTGCCTGACACGACTGGAGAGGTTAGCTGGACAAAATGGAGAGGCGCACGCACCGCAGTCAACTTTACTCCCCACACCAGAATATCTGCGCCATAATATGAGTCAGCCGAAAAAGGTAGGACACCTTCACGAATGATTGTTTGTTTTGCACCGGTATCCCGGAGGATAGTAATTGGGACGCTATCTGCCTCACCCACTAAAGAAACAGAGCCCTTGGTCACAAACGGACGGAAATCTTCATCGATCTCCTCACACTCGACTGAGGGCTGAGGAGGAATAGATGTGGATTTGGTGTGAATCAGACCAACCGGTGAGGGTGTTTTGGCATTTTTGGACAGCTCTTTCTTTTTAAGAGTGGGGCAGTTGGCGATGAGGTGTCCTATCTCATGGCAATAGAAACATTCCCGCTGTTCCGACACAGCAGTGGGGTCACGGCGAACACTTCTGGGGGACCTAACTCTCCTGCTGGGAACTGGATCCCGCCGAATTGGAGGAGAAAAGGCACTTTTGTGCGTTAACGCAAATTCATCGGCCAATACGGCAGCAGCAGTAATAGATGAGACCTTCTGTTCATTTAAATAAACAACAACACGCTCTGGGAGACAGTTTTTAAATTCCTCCAGCAGGAGGAGCTCACGAAGGTCATCCATAGACTTAACCTTGCTGGCCTGACACCATTTGTCAAAAAGCGCGCCTTTCTCTCTCGCAAACTCTACATAAGTCTGGGTGGCAGTCTTTTCACATTTTCTAAATTTCTGCCTATAGGCTTCAGGCACTAATTCATAAGCACGAAGTACGGTGGCTTTCACAATATCATAGTTAAGACTATCCTCTATAGACAGAGATGTACATACTTCCTGAGCCTTACCTACCAGTTTACATTGGAGCAGGAGGGACCACATATTTTTTGGCCAGTTCAGAGTAGCTGCTATGCGCTCAAAAGCATTAAAATAGGAGTCAACCTCAGACTCTCTGAACGGTGGGACTAAGGCAATGTGCTTGCTCACATCAAAGCAGTCTCGAGCTCGGGGTTTAGGTAAGGGTGGTTGGGATGCTGGGATGGGACTGGAAGCTACAGAGGCTCCCCTCTCTAGCTCCAGAGCCCTTACCCTCAAGTGCATGGCTTCCACCTCCAACTCACGGTTTCGCAGCTCCACCTCCCTTATACGCAGTGTCAATGCGAGATCCTCAGTTTTCATTCCTCGCGAAGGGGGGTCCATGAGTGGGGTTGTAACACCAGCTTCACCCTCAGCTCCAACTTCAGAAGCTGATTCAAAGTAACCCCTGGCACAGAGCTCCTGAAAGACTAGCTCCTTGATTTCTTGTTTTTTTGCATTCAGAGGCACATGCACATCAAAAAAAGTTGCAATCAGACACAGATCATCCCTCGTACATCTATCCAATTTTGCCACTGTTGGATCAGTAGCGAAATCCTCCAATTTAAACTCCATACCGCCACCCCCACAAAAGAAAAGACTGCCAGCCAGACAAGCAGAGACAAAAAGACAAATACTCACCAAACTTACCCGAAACGACGAACGAATAAAATAATTGACGAGCCCCCAAATCATGTTATGACCCTGGCCTAGGGGCACCAGGGTCACACACGATGGTTGCCCTGCTCTTCCCACTCCCAAGTACACCAGCCAACAATACACTATTTTGAAGGCAAAGTAGCAGTTTTATTAAACTTCAGAGAGAGCACAGCCAAAATAATAAATAAAACCGCTAACTCAAACTCCCTGCCTTACCTGTTAGAAAACAAATTAAACAAAAGACAATCAAACTTACCTACCTCCTAATCTAAAGTAAAACAGGAGAAAAAGAACTATAACAAAAAGGCTTCTCCCTCCTACAGAGGACTGCTACTTCTCTCACTAATATTTACAATATTTACAAAGGTGGTGACGGGGTCACCACAAAACACACAATGCTAAGGGCAGATAATTTTCCACTATTCAAAACCGATGTCTATCTAACACTCAAATCACAGACGCTGGAAATAGTTGGCTGCTGTCGGTTGGGAGTCAGAGAGTCAGAGACTGACGGCTGGGATCAGCTGGCATTTAAAGGGAATGATCAGCCAATCAGCGGCAGCAGCTCGGTCACGTGGTCAGCTGGGAGAGGCTCGCACACCTGCAGCTCATGAAAACAGACAGCTGATTTCTGATGCAGAGAGGGAGGGGAGAGAAAGAGCTGTCAGCACACAACAAAAAGTAAACACAACAGATACATGACCCCTGGTCATAACAACGTGGGCTTATCATGTTTTCTAGACATCGTGATTTCCCAAAACTGAATAAATGTCACGCATACGAACAAAAAACTCCTTTGCTGCTCAATCATGTTGTAACTGGAATATTCGCTGGAAAAAAATATTTTTTTTCATCGACTGATATTTATACTACAACCAACTTATATTAACAGTTATATTTAAATACAACCTACTGCTTTCCAGTGTCGGCCACAACAAGCATCTGTCTTTTCATAAACTCACTGGCAGATGTTTTATTTCAGCTGGGGGTGTGTCACTCCAAGCTCCGATTAATGTGGCTAAGCAGCAAAAGTAACGACAGTAAGCAATCACATTAAGGCTGAACAGAGTTATAGAATCACCTTTTCAGGCTGTTATCAGTTTACCTCTGAAATAAGACGACAGTTTTCACAGATGTGTTGATTTATTAAATGTTCATTTCAATGCACAGATGCAAACAAATTGACAAATTAATTAAATCAATCGCCTAGGAAACTCATAAAGACTAAACAAATTAATAACGATTAATAGGCTAATTAATAACTGATAACATCAACACATTAATAACAAGATCAAAGTTACAGCCGCATTCTCCCAAAATCCTATAGGTACTGTCCATGGTGCTGAATCTGCCTCAGCAGGTACTGTCCATGGTGCTGAATCCGCCTCAGCGGTCACTGTCCGTGGTGCTGAATCTGCCTCAGCGGGTATTGTCCGTGGTGCTGAATCTGCCTCAGCAGGTAGGGGAGACTGGGGACAGTTGCAACAAGGGACGGTTGCAACAAGCCTTATTTCTCCAATCAGAAACATGCTAGAGTGATGACACTCACACTGAACATGCTCAGTTAGACCCTCTACCCACAAACAAGAGAGTGGCCATATTGATCATCTGGTCCAGCTTTTATCAAGGCAAAACTGTTTTGGAGGTATGAAAGTAGATTTTTTCATGAGCTGTATTTTTGTCATACTGTCCTGGTCTTTTGTATGAATTAATCCAAACCTACCTAGCTTGAATCACTGTTTTGTTGACTATTCAGTGACACCGTTTACATGTGTCAATGTCACTGTGGCTAGTTAGCACATGGTGTTTTGTCATGACTGATACCACAGGGACGGTTGCAACAGTTGCAACTGTCCCTATGCTAATATCAAAACAGACCACACAACAGTATTTTTGAAGATTTTTAGCTCAAAATAGGCACAATTAATATATTTCATTGCTCATGATGAACAGAACAGGCAATCATAATGAGAAACTAATGCTAATGATAAACAAAATAATTCCCCAAATAACTTGTTGAGCAAAAATGAGCAATTAGTTATTGTTGTATATTGTTGTATGTGCTGTGCTATGGGACAAACTAAATACATTTTCCTGTGAAAACAGTCATATTGAGTTTCTATAGCTTCAGTAACATCTACACATTGCTTCAGTAACATCTACACATTAACTCAGGGTAGGCCTATGTTTTACACAAAACAAAACTTAGTAAATACTTTAATACTGTATACTGTGCTTATTCAGACAAAAATCAGAAGATAATTGGTGAAATTTAATGATTTTTTAATATGTTGCAACCGTCCCTGATCCGTGTTGCAACTGTCCCCAGGTTTGGGGTCAGTTGCAACGTTTGAATTCCTTTATTCAAATAAATATTGTGATTGATATGTTATATGTAGCCATCTTTAAATGGTATGGGTATATAGCAGACAGATGTAGGTTTAATATGTAAAAATTTGGTGTGCCTAGTCCAAATAGTCTCTGAGTAACTGAGGGTAATGTAAAAAGTGTTGCAACTGTCCCCAGTCTCCCCTACTGTCCGTGGTGCTGAATCTGCTGAGGCGTTTCGTTCTCTTTATTATATAAATTGAGCTCCATAAAATTCACGGAGGATCTTGTTCAGCTCTTCTTTCCTTACAGCTGAGAAATCAGCTGTTTGCCCGGTGTTTGTCAGGTAGTCTTGTAGACATTTGACGGCCCAAGACGTTGACCGGGTCGTACCGGCTTCATTTCCTGACTCTCCAGCTGATCCAGCTCTTCACTCGTCACTCTCGCATATCTCGGCTTTTTCTCTTCTGTCTTGTCTTCCTCGTTCAGCCGTTTATCCAAACTTAGGTCGCCAAATAAATCAAAATTGACAACAAAACGGTCCATTATGCAGGCGAACAAAGTTGGCAGCAGCTTTTGATGCGGGTTTCAGTGAAACTTTTCGTGTTGCCATGGAAACCACACAGACACGGGCAATAAGATATAGGCCGAGTAATATTTTCAGTGATTGATTCAGTATTTTTCATTTGAGCACAGCTAGTCGTGCTGTCATGCTCATTTTAGCACATTCTAAACATCCGATTGACCAATCAGATTGCTTGGTCAGATCTACACTATATTACCAAAAGTATTCGCTCACCCATTCAAATGATCAGAATCAGGTGTCCTAATCACTTGGCCTGGCCACAGGTGTATAAAATCAAGCACTCAGGCATGCAGACTGTGAAACAAGACATTTGTGAAAGAATGGGCCGCTCTCAGGAGCTCAGCGAATTCCAGCGTGGAACTGTCATAGGATGCCACCTGTGCAACAAATCCAGTCGTGAAATTTCCTCGCTCCTAAATATTCCACAGTCAACTGTCAGCTCTATTATAACAAAATGGAAGCGTTTGGGAACAACAGCAACTCAGCCACGAAGTGGTAGGCCACGTAAAGTGACGGAGAGGGGTCAGCGGATGCTGAAGCGCATAGTGCAAAGAGGTCGCCGACTTTCTGCACAGTCAATTGCTACAGAGCTACAAACTTCATGTGACCTTCAGATTAGCCCAAGTACAGTACGCAGAGAGCTTCATGGAATGGGTTTCCATGGCCGAGCAGCTGCAGCCAAGCCACACATCACCAAGTGCAATGCAAAGCGTCGGATGCAATGGTGTAAAGCACGCCGCCACTGGCCTCTAGAGCAGTGGAGACGCGTTCTCTGGAGTGATGAATCACGCTTTTCCATCTGGCAATCTGATGGACGAGTCTGGGTTTGGAGGTTGCCAGGAGAACGGTACATTTCAGACTGCATTGTGCCGACTGTGAAATTTGGTGGAGGAGGAATTATGGTGTGGGGTTGTTTTTCAGGAGCTGGGCTTGGCCCCTTAGTTCCAGTGAAAGGAACTTTGAATGCTTCAGGATACCAAAACATTTTGGACAATTCCATGCTCCCAACCTTGTGGGAACAGTTTGGAGCGGGCCCCTTCCTCTTCCAACATGACTGTGCACCAGTGCACAAAGCAAGGTCCATAAAGACATGGATGACAGAGTCTGGTGTGGATGAACTTGACTGGCCTGCACAGAGTCCTGACCTGAACCCGATAGAACACCTTTGGGATGAATTAGAGCGGAGACTGAGAGCCAGGCCTTCTCGACCAACATCAGTGTGTGACCTCACCAATGCGCTTTTGGAAGAATGGTCAAAAATTCCTATAAACACTCTCCTCAACCTTGTGGACAGTCTTCCCAGAAGAGTTGAAGCTGTAATAGCTGCAAAAGGTGGACCGACATCATATTGAACTCTATGGGTTAGGAATGGGATGGCACTTCAGTTCATAATATGAGTAAAGGCAGGTGAGCGAATACTTTTGGTAATATAGTGTATGTGTTGTATGATCATTATGATAATTATTATTGTAATTATTTTGCATTTTTCGAAACAAGACAAAAGACATAATAAGCTTTATTGTTATTGTGCTACTGAGGACAGCATACAAAGAAACTGAGTTGGTGCATCCCTGAGAAAAGTTAAGTAAGAAATATATAGCAATTTAAAGAAATTAAAATATATACATTATATAATAAATAAAACAATATAAAATAAAATAGATCACATATTGCACTACAAACAAGACTACAAAGTTTTTCTTTATATAGCAAGATATAATAAGATAAAACATAAAACATAACCTACAATGTTCATAATTAAAACAACTGAGATTAAATTAATGAAAAAACAGGGATAAAAAGACAAAAAAAAATATTTACCATAAAAACCTTTTGCTTTCCATATAAACAGCTCTGGCATCATGAACGTGTTAAACGATTTACTTGAAACTGTTAATAAAGCAACAGATAATAAAGACAACAGGTGTGTTAGATAACAATCTGCTGGTGTTTTGTGTCTTGTTCTCTCCATCAGATTCCTGTGAACTCAAACTGGACACAAACACAGCACACAGACGCCTCGTCCTGTCTGAGGACAACAGGAAGGTGGCAGCAGTGAGACAGAAGCAGCCATATCCTGATCACCCAGAGAGGTTTGAACGCTGGAGACAGATCCTGTGTAGAGATGGTCTGACTGGTCGCTGTTACTGGGAGGTCGAGTGGGAAGGACGGGTTTATATCACAGTGACTTACAGAGGAATCAGCAGGACAGGAGACGGTGTTGACAGCAGGTTTGGATGGAACAAAAACTCCTGGAGTCTGAGCTGCTCTGATAAAAGTTTCTCTGTCAGCCACAACAACATCAGCACAGACATCCCTGCCCCCCCCTCCTCTAACAGAGTGGCAGTGTATCTGGACTGGCCTGCTGGCTCTCTGTCCTTCTACAGCGTCTCCTCTGACACACTGATCCACCTCCACACCTTCACCTCCACATTCACTGAGCCTCTGTACCCGGGGTTTGGGTTTGGCTTTGGGTTTTGGTCATATGGTTCCTCAGTGTCTCTGTGTCAGATGGAGTGAGAGTCTCCTCCTGTGTGGAGAAACACTTCTAACATCACACAGTTAACCTGCCTGGCAACATCCAATCAGTTCAGTTCATTTTAATAACTTTAGCAGCGTCGATTTTCATGACAAGTTGCCGCCACAGAGAGATTCATAACACGCTGCTCGTTCTGTCACGATGGGAGTGTCAATAAAGTTATTCAACACTTTCCTCAAAGATCATTTTTGGAATCACAAATTGGCAAAAATCATTAGATCACTTTCATATTTCACATCTACTCTCTGAAGGTTTTTTCTTTTCCCTGCATTTTATTTGTTGTTCATTGTAACTTATTTTGATTTGATTTATATTAAGTATATTTAAGTACATTTACAGCTTTTCAGATGAAAAATGTAAAATGTGAATTTCATGTTATTGACCTGAATTTAATTCAATAAAGGAAAAAAATAATTTTGTGACACATTCTGTATTAAAATGTCTGTCTGTCTTTCTCTGTCTGTCTCTCTGTCTGTCTCTCTGTCTGTCTCAGTCTGTCTGTCTCTCTGTCTGTATCTCTCTGTCTGTCTGTCTGTCTGTCTGTCTGTCTGTCTGTCTGTCTGTCTCTCTCTGTCTGTCTCTCTCTCTGGGGTTTGGGGTTTTATTGTTAATGTCTGTCAGGACAATAAAGTTTTGAAACTGAAACACCTTCACCTGTCGTAAAGCACGCGGCGCTGTAAACATCTGTATGGCGGGAAGCGGCGCTGTAAAGACTGACGTGGAGGCCGAGACACGGAAGAGATGCGGAGAAGATGAAGACCTCTCACTCTGCCTCCATTTCCAAGACCTGAGTCTGCTGTGAAAACATATTAAAACCCATATGTTCCGGCAAGCTTTCTTAACGTAGGCCTGAGGTTACGTCCTCTGCGGGATTTTTTATTTTTCATTTTGTACAGTTGTATGGTCTTTTCTTTCTTGCTGGGGGAAAATGCACTTGCACCTTATGTCGCACTGCCTCTTGCACAC
Organism: Myripristis murdjan; assembly: GCF_902150065.1. NCBI lineage: Eukaryota > Metazoa > Chordata > Actinopteri > Holocentriformes > Holocentridae > Myripristis > Myripristis murdjan. The sequence continues at coordinate 26,974,103 of NC_044002.1, read as the reverse complement.
TGCGATGGCACTACTATTGATGATGTTTTGTTGTTGGTGGTGATGATGTCGATATTGATAATGATGTTGACGGTCACCTGACTGTTCTGTTTTATCTGTTTTTACTGTAAAGCACTCTGTGTATTCGCACTGTGTGCTATATAAATAAAATTTTACTTACTTACTTACTTACTTACTAGCTTTGGAACACACCTTTAGACATCAGGGAAGCCAGCTCACTAGACATCTTTAAAAGAAGATTAAAGACCCACCTTTTCGCTCTAGCCTTTAACTAGCTCCTATTTTATTCCACACTGTTGTCTTTTATTGTTTTATTTGCATCTTTTGTTTTATTTCAAATTTTATTTCAATTTTTAGCCTTTTCTTTTTAATTCCACCCTGTGCTGTGTTTTATTCTTTTTAATGTTTTATTTAATGTGTTTTCAAATGTTCTTCTTTATATTGTGAAGCACTTTGAGCTGCAATTCTTGTATGAAAGGTGCTATACAAATAAAGTTTTATTATTATTATTATTATTACTTACAGGAAATGACACTTAACCAAAACACGATGCTGCGTTGTATTGACCTTTCCTCTGAACTTTTAGGACTAAAATGTCATCTATAGGCTCAGATGATCAGATTAGCAATCTGAGGAATTAGCATAATGAGCTAATTAATCACCAAAATCTGGAAATGTCTGTAATTTAGGTTCTAGTGAACTTGGAAAGGTGATCTAAGAGTCTAAATCCATGTTGGTGACGCCCAGAAATCCATCCATGACCTTTCCTCATTAGCATAATTTGCATAATATTAGAGAATGCACCAGTTATTCATCCTTTAAAAATAAACTTAAGAGGTGGATTAAAATTAACCAAAGCTGTAACCATAGCTAGCCTACGGTACTGTCTGCACTGTATTTTCTGAATTAATATTGAATTAAGTGTTGATTTTGCAAAGCGAATCAACGTTGATATTGTGATGTTGTTGATATTGTGATGTTAATTCTTAATTCAATATTAATTCACTGTTGTGCCTTCAACATTAGTTCACTCATGTTGAAACGTAAGACATTGAAACAGCATCACAATATCAACGTTGATTCACTTTGCAAAATCAAAACCAAATTCAACATTGATTCACCCATGAGCTATGATGTTGATTCAGTGTTGAATAAATGTTAAAATGCCAGCTGGGATCTTTTTCCAGCTCTGTCACCGTCTGCTAAAGTTATTGATTTTTACGAGCAAATATAAATTTAACTGTGAAGCCCACATTTTTGATGAATGTTTTTACCTCAAAGGATAATCCAATAAATACATGTTTGTTTTGCAACGTTTGACTCCATCACTTACTGATGCAACTACACACTAGAGATTAAAACAAAATCCGGTTCATGAAAGCTTTTACATTTGCTGTTCTAAACGCCCAGTGTCTGGCAAGGAACCGATGCATTTTACATTTACGATTTGTGTGGAATCAGGGTTTCCGTTAGAAAGAATTGGCACCGGACAACATGACCAGCAGGTTTTCAATTTACCGGACAAATGTTTGAAATTCCGGTCAAATATTATCTGAATTTATTGAGCTTAAAATTATATGCAGGCTATATAAGAATGATATCAAGGCATGTCAATTTATAGCGTAATCTTTTTATTGAAAAGCAGGCTGTATCAAATAAAATGAGTGCCGTCAATTGACTCACGTGCGTAACTTCTAAAATAAATAAATAAATATTCCACAAACCTGTGCTCTTTTAACATGAACATTGCATATAATTGCAAAAAATTGCAACTACAATTTGCAAACAAAAAAACTGGCTCATACCATTTAAGGCGGCGTGCTGCCAACTTGAAATCAAACAGATGCAATAAAAACTTAATTCAGCAGCTGAATTAAAATCAAAAGTCTCAAGTGTCTCTCCACAACTTGCAATGCGCATCAGTCTTGTGACCTTGTTCTCCCCCAGGCAACTTTGCTGCGCTGTTTTGATCCGGTTCTGCAGAGAAAAACCTCTCTGTCTCTCTCTACCCTCTCTGGTACACCGGAGACAGGGATCACGCAGGCTATTTTTTTTTTTTTTTTTTTTAAATAAATAAATAAATAAAATTACGTGAAAATTGACTGTTTTAATAAAATTCAATTTGTGCTTAGAGGGAATATTTTCACCGGGCATTTAAAAATTACCGGACTTTGGCAGATTTTACCAGTCAAAGTCCGGTGATTACTGGATAATGGAAACCCAGTGTGGAATATTTATAGATATGGAAGAAGAACTGTGTGGTTAACAGGAGCAGCTCCAGACACCATGACTGGAAAAAAGACATCACCGTACTGGACACATTGTTTGACTGACAGGTGATCAGGTTGGGTTTCCATTACGCCGCCAAACGGTGCCAATCTCCTGGCCTTGATCTGACATCAGCTGTGACGGGACAGTCGATATGAAGATAAATTTATGTGCTGATTGAGATTATAGCATTGAATAGTGTTTTTTGTGGTTATTTATTGCATTGTTAATGTGCCTGACAGTCTGTGAGGTTTTGGTGAAGTGTGCGCACTGCCCGCCTGTCAGCCAAACTTCCACTGCGCCGGCCCTGCTGCGCCTTGCGCCGAAGGTTTCAGAGGGCGAGCTTTTGGCGCACCTCGGCGAAGCCTTTTGGCACAAAAATGTCACTGCGCCGAGCTGAATCTGTTGACACCTCCCCCTGCTGCGCCGCCACTCCCATCTCAGCGCACCTGCGAAAATAGAAACTGTGCGGCCCACGGGTTGCGCTGGTCGAAAATAGCTTTGCGCTGGGTGCGCCTCACTGCGCCACCCTGCGCTGCGCCGGGAAAATAGAGCCCTAGGTCTCTGAGATGAGAAAAGCTAAGGAAGTAAATTGATGTGATGTGCGGTGGTTTGACTGGAAAAGGTCACGGCAAGTGAATGTGTCGCAGAGGTGTGTAGTTGTGTTTTTTAAAGATTATCTATCCGACAGTCTGTCCCTGAGACATTTTCTACATATTTTCTGTGGACTTAAGAAGACACTTTCAGCCCGGAAGTGAGAGATTTTATTTATCACATTGTAAAGTAGCTTGTATTAGCAGATAGCTGTGTGAAGTAACAGTAATTAGCACATTGACTGGACTCGTTGTAGCTACTCCAGAGCACAACAGAGCGTTTTTTTCATTGTTCCCGACCTGGAAACCTTGAAGGATTTACAGTTATCGCTGTGAGCTGCCAAGACAACCTCCAGAAATGCACCGACTGCCATCACCTGCCTCCTGGTTTGCCGACTGCCATCACCTGCCGCCCGGCGGACCCTGAAAAAAAAAAAAGAAAACTAAGCTCTGATTTTGTAAATTTGATACATTTTTCTCAGTAAACAAATTCATTTTTTCATTATTTCTAAAGCTAATTACAGTGTGAAGCTTAGTTATTTATTTGCCAAAGGTTTGAAAGTATAAGGTTTTGATTTTGCAACAGTTTAAAGGGGAAGTACACTCATTTTGCTGATGTAACCTAATTATTTAAAAGTTGATTTCATTTCATAATTTGGAAGAAAAGTAAGTAAATAACAGTTCATTAATTTTATTTAATTTTATTCAATTTATAAAGGACAGTGTGCACTTTCATACACTACTCACAAAAAGTTAGGGATATTTGGCTTTTGGGTGAAATTTATGGAAAATGTAAAAAGTTCACGCTACAGTGATATTATATCATGAAAGTAGGGCATTTAAGTAGAAGCATACACTGGTGATTTCCTCATCTCAAACAATTTCTTGAAACAAAAGCCAACAACAGTGGTGGGTATACCACAACAAAAAAATGGCAGTGTCAATAACTTGTCATGTCCATATGAGCCTGATCGCTGCCTGAGATCTTCCGGCAGGGCCCTACTTGCCGTTCCGAGGGCCCAGCTCATCACCAAAGGGGACCGAGCCTTTTCCGTCCGGGCCCCCAAGCTGTGGAACTCCCTGCCGGGAGATCTCAGGCAGGCTAACTCAGTTTCTTCTTTTAAATCTCTTCTTAAGACTCACTTTTATCGCATGGCCTTTTACTAAGCAGTGGTTTTAATGTAACTTGTATGTTTTTATTGTCTGTGAGATCTTTTAATACCTTGTTTTATCTTGTTTTATGTATTTGTATTATGTTTTTTTGTTGTATGGGATCTTTTAGTAATTTACTCTATCGTTGTTTTATGTGTGTTTATTTGTGATTTGTTTTTATTGGAAAGCACCTTGTAACCTGGGTTTGGAAAGGTGCTATATAAATAAATAAATAAATAAATAAAATAAAAATGTGCCCTTGAGCATCAATTACAGCTTGACAACGACGTCTCATGCTGTTCACAAGTCGACTTATTGTCTGCTGAGGCATGGCATCCCACTCTTCTTGAAGGGCGGCCCTCAGGACATTGAGGTTCTGGGGTACAGAGCTCCAAGCCTCTACACGGCGACTCAGCTGATCCCATAGGTTTTCTATGGGATTCAGGTCTGGAGAAAGTGCAGGCCACTCCATCTGAGGTACCCCAGTCTCCAGCAGCCGTTCCCTAATGATACGACCTCGATGAGCTGGAGCATCAAACACCTGATGTGAATTTTGCCGTTAAGCTCCTTGTTAGAGAACAGCAACTTGTGCAAAAAGTACTGAAACACTGAACAGTTGAACATGTGCATTCAAAAGTTTACAGAAGGTCACATTAAGTTCACCTGGAAAGGTTAGAATGCATTTTAGGTTCATCCTGAAATTTCACCCGAAAGCCGAATATCCCTAACTTTTTGTGAGTAGTGTAAGTTATTCCCCACAAGAATAAAAAGATGAGTGCATCAGATTTAGCAGGGAAGCTAATTTCCATCTGCACACTTAAGTGTGGTAAAGTTAATTAACAGCTAAAAACGAGACTCAAGACACTGATATTTAAAGAGGTCAAATAGACACTGATTAATGTAATCTGATTTTCAGTTTTGTGCATATGTTGATCAAGTTAAAGAACTCAGGGCCTTTCTCTAATTATTTAAGGGATAAGTGGGCTACATGCATTTTGATTGAGTGTCGGTGTGAGGATGTGTTCAATTTGATTGAATCTCACTTGTCTCTGTTTTCAGATGTGCCAACGGATGCATGTGATAGAGCACGACATCGATGTGTGGGAATCCTCACCAATTAAACAACATGGGTACAGAGAAAATCCTGATAAACGTCTCCGGTTGCAAAAGCTGGTGACCTACATGCTGGAGAACGGCATTGCAGAGCCCAGCTCTAGCTCTTGGAGTTCACCGTGACTTTTAGCTAATAAATCTGATAGCTCAGACTCCTTTTGTACAGATTAAAGTGAATGGGGTCACCAAACCAGACTGTTATCCTCTTCCTTGCATAGAGGATTGTGTTGATAATGTTGGCAGTGCAAATTATGTAACCAAAAGTGATTTGCTGAAGGGTTATTGGCAGTTGCCGCTAACTCCTCGGGCAAAAGAAATCTTTGTGACTCCTGATGTTTTCCTGCAGTACACGGTGATGCCGTTTGGCGTGCGTAACGCTCCCGCGACATTTCAACACGTGGTAAATACAGTTTTGTTAGGTTTATCAGGCTGTGCAGCTCATATGGACGACTTTGTTGTCTGTTCCAGTTCATGGGATGAACACATCCAACAGCTGTATGCAGTGTTTCAGAGGTTGCGTGATGCCAGTCTTACACTTACTCTTGCAAAGTGTGAACTTGGCCAAGTTATGGTGATCTACTTGGGGAAAGTTGTGGGTCGGGGGCAAGTCAAACCGGTGACCTCAAAGGTTGACTCTATCCTGTCGTTCCCCATTTCTGCCACTTGACGTGCTTCACCGCTTTTTAGGGATGGCGGGCTACTACAGGAGCTTCTGTAAAACATTTTCAGATGTCGCAGCTCCGCTACAAACAACTACAAAAACACACAGGTATTACCACGACTACGACTACTGCTACTCCACAAACACACAGGTACTACTAACCCCCATCACACATCCCGTGCTGACTCCACTGTTTTGGTGAGTTGAGTCAAAATGGTCTGCAGGGACAAATCACACTCTAACAGCAGCTCACACTCACAGAATGAACATGCAAAATACATGACAACAATAAAAAGGAAACTTTACTAACCCCAGAGGGGATCAATAAAGTCAGTTGGGTCAGTTGTCACTGCTCAGATTCTCAAGAGAAGAATTTAACTATACAAAACAGAAAGAAAAATAAATAAATAAATAATTACATATATAAATACATAAATGATTAAGATAAAATAATGTGATTACAAATTTTAAAAAAAGTATGTGCATGATGTGTAAAGTTGTACCTTCTGTCCTCTTGTGGACAAACTGAGTAAAAACAAAGGCTAAGGAAAAGAGGAGAACGGAGTCAGAGTCTGTAAGTGACAGTGAGTCACTCATTAGTGAAACAATCATCACTTAAATGCCCCAGACCAGTGGCTCTGCAGCTTTTTTCAATAATGTTCCCCTCTGAAATATTTTCCCAGCCCAGTTGGTCCTGACCAGCTGAGCCTCCTGTGGTCAGAGGGTCAGTCCAGCTCCATCAGTGTGAACCAACAACCTGTTTGATCTCAGAGGACACCTTCTGACTGTCCTGCATCAGAAAGACACCTGGGGAAGCTCACCTTTATCCCACTGTAAGGCCACCTGTCCTGCAGCAGCACAGCACATTTTCTCCACTGGAGGCTCATCCATGAAGAAACTTCCAGCGGCTCACACATGTAGTGACAGCCTTTACAGCACCGCAGCTCCTTTATCCACTGGAGGGACACTCCTCCATCAGAGGAGCACCTCACCTTTTTATCATTATTATTATTATTAGTTATTTATTGCATGAAGGGGCACCCTGGAGGGCATTGGATCTTTTCCCCATGTGAAGGGCAGACAGTGGGGCACTTCCTCTGGTTTTTGGCGCTCTAGAGGCACTTTAGTCGTGCTGGTGCCCCTCTGAGTCCACCAGTGGATAACAATATATAGTCACATGTCTTGTATGTCGATTAAAAAAAATACAGCACATTCCATCTAACCCCTATTAAATATCAGTTTCATGCCTGCACAAATCTATAGAAGAGTTGAAGTCATTTTTATCTTTTTATCGCCCCAAGCAGAACTGAGGCGTCCTCGGTCAGGACCGGTTTGGACAGCTGCCGTTACAACAACAATGATGAGTGTGAGAGCTGCACCTCCTCCAAATCGTACCTCAGTAAAATCTCTCCTGCAAGTTCTGTTTGAGAGGAGAGCTTTGGCAGATAAACTGAGAGGGAAACAGCTGAACACACACACACGCACGCACACACACACACACACACACACACACACACACACACACACACACACACACACACACACACAGAAGACAGGATGAATCACAGTTTTCTTTCTGTTTTCCCTTCGTACAATTAACATGTCGTCCCTCCCTTCCTCCACCAGGCGGAGTCTTATCCCTCTGAGCACATAAAGCCCTAATAACTACATGCTGAATATCTGAATGTCTGGATCTTTACCAGAACATTATTATTGTTAATTGCACTTTTATGTCTTCTCATGCAGATTTTTCTCTCCCTGCTGGTTTCCCCAACACACAGAGAACACTGAGAACACACATATTTTTGCAATAAGTAAATGATGACAGAGTTTCTATGTTTTATTTGTTGATATGATGGCTCTTGTCTGATGTTCCAACACAAGTTTGATTGCTCTGCATCCGGTGGCTGTGATGTTGAGTTCCTGTTGTAGCCGAGCAGCAGAGGCCGCCTCCCGCTGAGGAGCCCAAAGTGAAAGCAAACATTTGTCCTTTGCCTCCGCCATCAGCGTCTCCGGTAAGACTCAGATTCTCCATTTAGCTGTAAACTATTAGACTGTAGCCTAAAAAAGAAGCTGTGAGTGAAGCAGCTGGACTCAGCAAGTCACTGCAGGTCAGGACAAGTCCGTCATCCTGTTGGACTGAAGGCTCACTGACGAGCCGCTTCATCTGCTCGCTGCTCATTAGTGTGTTGCTTCAGCCGAGCAAACACACTCCCACTCTTCTGGGCTTCTCACTTGATTTGGGCCGTTTATTGAATTCTTCCGCCTAAAAGCTGCTCTCTGACACTTTGAACCGTTTAAAGTCTCGACACCGTTCACACCTGAAAGCGTTCAGCTTATTCCGAAACAGGGCGCTTGTTTATTTCTGGATTTTATGATAAAATGTTTGATGTCGCTCGGATGTTTCCGGACTTTGACAATAAATGAGGAAGTGACAGTGGCGCGCAGCAAAACGGGGCCGCGCGCCATTTGTCTTTCCTGCCTCTCTTCTCTTTTCGAAATCAACAGTTTAAAGGTAAAATAATGATGAGAATTATAATGAGAAGAAGAGGAATAAAAATTAAACTCTAACACACGATTTTATTATTGCATCAACGGATCTTTCACAGACATTTCCCAAATCCAT